>NC_037674.1:18217245-18299132 GCF_003255815.1 Theropithecus gelada
GGGAACCCAAAAAAAAAAAAAAAAAAAAAAAAAAAAAAAAAAAAAAAATAATAATAATAATAATAATAATAATAATAAAATAAAATAAAGAGAATGAGTCAAAGAAGTTGCAACCTTTACCTGTTTTAATCATTAAATCAGGTGTCACATAGCAATGGGGATACATTCTGAGAAATGTGTCCATAGGCATTTCATTGTGCAAACATCATAGAGTGTACTGTGATGGTTAATACTAAGTGTCAACTTGACTGGATAGAAGGATACAAAGTATTGATCCTGGGTGTATCTGTGAGGGTGTTGTCAAAGATTAACATCTGAGTCGGTGGACTAGGGAAGGCAGACCCACCCTTAATTTGGTGGGCACCAACTTATCAGACACCAGCGAATATAAAGCAGGCAGAAAAACATGAAAAGGTGAGATTGGCCTAGCCTCCCAGCCTACATCTTTCTTCCATGCTGGATGCTTCCTGTCCTCCAACATCAGACCCTTCAGTTTTGGGACTCAGACCGGCTCTCCCTGCTCTTCAGCCTGCAGATGGCCTATTGTTGGACCTTGCAATCGTGTGAGTTAATACTTAATAAATTCCCCTATATATATGTGTGTGTGTGTGTGTATATATATATGTATATTCCATTAGTTCTGTCTCTCTAGAGAACCCTGACTAATAAATGTACTTACACAAAGCTACATGGTATAGCCTATTACACACCTAGGCTATATAGTGTAGCCTATTGCTACTAGGCTACCTATCTGTGTAGTGTGTTATTGTACTGAATACAGTAGGCAATTGTTACGCAGTGGTAAGTATTTGTGTATGTAAATATATCTAAATATAGAAAAGGTAGAGTAAAAACACAGTATTATAAGCTTATGGGACCACTGTCATATACGCAGTCCATCATTGACTGAAATATCATTATGTGGCGCATGACTGCATATCAAGATACTGGAGATTCAGAAGTGCCCCCCATGGTTGGCTGCCCCAGGACCTGAGGCAGGGTAAGGCAGCATGGTCACTTACTCAGTCAAAAGTGCTGGCTGATATCAGTCTTCCCTTTCAGGGGCTCAATCAGTCCAAACGGTAAACTGCCTGGAAATATAGTACACTAAGGCTTTTCAGTGCCTCCTAACAAGGCCAATAAAAAAGGTAAACAACATTTTCTTATTGCTGTGACAGGACAAAGCAGCAAAGAGGAAATAAAAGAAGTTCTACTAACATAGAAGATAATGCTCAGTGAAGAAAAATGAGATGATTATAGGCACGGTGCTGTGGCTCACACCTGTAACCCCAGCACTTTGGTAAGCCAAGGCAGGCAGATCACCTGAGGTCAGGAGTTTGAGACCTGGCCAATGTGGTGAAACCCCATCTGTACTAAAAATTTAAAAAGTAGCCAGATGTGGTGGTGCACGCCTGTGGTCCTAGCTACTTGGGAAGCTGAGATGAGAGGATTGCTTTAACCCAGGAGGTGGAGGTTGCAGTGAGCCAAAATTGTACCACTGCACTCCAACCAGGAGTGCAAAAAAAAAAAAAAGAAAGAAACAGAGATGATTATAAGCAAATGCAGCACCACGGAGGTACATGTAAAACCACTTACATTTCTAACATTTACATGATACTTTAAAATTTACAAATTATTATTGTAATTACCTCATTAAAAATCTTAACAATGGCCAGTCGCCGTGGCTCACACCTGTAATCCCAGCACTTTGGGAGGCTGAGGTGGGCGGATCACCTGAGGTCAGCAGTTGGAGATCAGCCTAGCCAACATGGTGAAACCCCATCTCTACTAAAAATACAAAAGCAGCCAGGCCTGGTGGCACATGCCTGTAATCCCAGCTACTTGGGAGGCTGAGGCAGGAGAATTGCTTGAACCCGGGAGGTAGAGGTTGCAGTGAGCCGAGATCACGCCATTGCACTCCAGCCTGGGTAACAAGAGTGAAACTCAGTCTCAAAAAAAAAAATCTTAACAACAATGCTGTGAAGTCAGTATTTCCACCATTTCACCGACTACAAAACTGAGATCTAGAAAGGTTATCTAAACAGTATGTGGCAAAGCACCAATTTAAACAGGTCTTTTAAGTATGGTGCTATTTCTACTATAGAAGAGTTACAGCCAGTCAGCAGGTAAGGTAAAAACAGCATATAGTTGAAATTATCCTTGAAAGCACCTTAAAATGTCCATAAAGTACAGAATACTACCATTTCTCCATAGGTGCAACAGAGCCAGTTTTTCCTCCAGCTCCAGAATAGATGTCTTTTCCTCAGATGAATGTGGATAAAGTAACCTGGCTGCAGACAGCAGTCACACTTGTACCAAAAAAAGTACTCTGCTTTCAACTACTGGACTAGCCTGATTTGGGGCCACTGGACTGCTGTCAATGAGAAGACTGAGAGAATAGCAGATGCTTGAGGGCACTAAATCATTACCCTCACCATAAGGCATGACTAAGCCAAAGGGCAGGCAGAATCACAGATGTTAAGATTTTCCTACCTCCTGAACACACAGCTGAATTTAAGTGAGTCATGTAAACACAGTGTGACTCTATTGTATTCTACAGCTACATCAAATATTCACTCTTTGTTTCAGACATACATTGACCGCCTACTGTCCTGAGTGCTAGGAATATAAATATTAACAAAACATAGTCCTGTCTTTGGGTGGTTTACATTCAACAGAAGCAAAAATCAAGCAGATTTAATGAATTTTTCACTTTTATTAAACGCCTATCATTGTGCTATGTTCTTGAGAAAATTGAGATAAATGTGCAAGGCCCTGGCTCTTAAGGAGCTGATATAATAGACAAAACAAAGTACTGCTGCTCTAAGAGCTGAACAGAAGAAATTACTCCAGTATGGAATACGGAAGAAATGGAAGGGATCAGAGGAGACTGCGGAGAAACTGACATTTGAGCTGGGCTTTCAATTTCACAAGACAAGCAGTGTTATGAAACAGAGGCACATTCCAGGCAGGGCACACTGGGAGAAGAGCTGGTAATCTCATTTGACTGCATCGAGGGGTCTAATATGACTAGATCACATAAGTACAATGGGGAATGAAAGGAGATAAGGCTAACAGGGCCGAAGCAAGAAGTCACCCATTTCCCTCCATCTCTACTACTTCTCTCAAGTCAAGGCCATCATCATCTTGCCTCCTGGCCATAAGGGAATACTCTATCTCCTAGCCTCCCCTGCAGTTAGAGTTGGGTCAGCGTGATTGAGTTCTGACTATTGGGCATACACCAGTGTTGTAGATCACTTCCAGGCCTGCCTGTAAAACCCCTAAGCCATCATCCAACTATTCGCTTTCCTGATAATAGTAAAAGGCCATGTATTAAAGACAGCAGTGTCAATATGTGGGCAGATCCTGGATTTTCAAGTTACTCTTAAGAGTTGCCTAGGAGAGTTGTACAACTTGACTCGTGTATTATATGATCAAGAACCTTTATGGTGTTAAGACACTGATTTTTAGGCCAGGCATGGTGGCTCACACCTGTAATCCCAGCACTTTGGGAGGCCAAGGCAGGTGGATCACTTGAGGCTAGGAGTTTGAGACCAGCCTGGCCAACATGGCAAAACCCTATCTCTGTAAAAACCCTACACAAAAATTAGCTGGGCGTGGTGGCATGTGCCTGTGGTCCCAGCTATTTGGGAGGCTGAGGCAGAGAATCACTTGAATCCAGGACGCGGAGGTTGCAGTGAGCCGAGATCACACCATTGCACTGGGCAACAGAGCAAGACTATGTCTCAAAAAAAAAAAAGACACTGATTTAAAAAAAAATTATTTCTTTCCAAGGCACAGCTCAGCTTATCTCAGTACCTTCCCAACTAGTCTCTGATTCTCCTTTGTTTCATTTGGATGCCCATAACTGCAAAAGTAATCCTCTTAAAGCACAAATCGGATCACCATGCTCTTGTCTGTAACACTTCCAAGGCTTTGTGTTGTACTTAGAATAAAAATCCAAACTCCTTAAAAAAGCCTACAAGGCCCTGCATAATCTGGTTTCCGACTCTTTCCAACCTCACCTCAACCTGTTCTCTCTCCTTATTTACTGTCTGGCCAACTTGTCTCCTTTCAGTCCTTTCTCCCATTAGGGCCCACGCATGTGCATGTTCTTCCCTCGGCTTCTAACATTCTGCCTCTTATTTTTGCTCTTCACATGGCCAACACAATCCCATCTTTTGGGGCTTGGCTTACAATCAAGCTTCTCTAACCCGTAACATAGGACGGCTTTGAATGTGGCCCAACACAAATTTGTAAACTTTCTTAAAACATTATGAGATTTTTCTGCAATTTTTTTTTTTTTTTTTTTTGGCTCATCAGCTATCATTAGTGTTAGTGTATTTTATGTGTAGCCCAAGACAATTCTTCTTCCAATGTGGCCCAGGGAAGCCAAAAGATTGGGTACCCCTTGGCCTTACATGGTAGCTTTAGAAAGAGACCTTCCTTTACCACTCTATTTGATAGGAGGTTCCTCCTTGTTTTCAGCTTAACCTTTTTTCTTGTTTGCCTCACAAGTAGCATCTGTGCCCTCAGAAAAATGTAATTCAGATGTTATCAGAGTCAGAGGATCCTACAACTGCTCTATGTCCCCCAAAGCAAGAGGCAAATCTACTGCATTTTGACGTAATCTACATTTAAATAGTCCCATTCCTAAACCCGGAAAGTATATTAAGAAGATTAATGAAGCTTGCTTAGCTTTGCATTTCCTCTCTATCCTATCCTCTGATATTAGCAATGCTGTAGCAGTGGGTGAACTGGTTGAGATACACATTTTAGTTTCAGTTTCACCAACAGTGTGAATATTTATGGATTTCATTAGTCTTCTCAACTTGCTAAGTGATGCTTAACATAATTTGAATACTCTAATAAAGATATTTGTGTTCTTATCAGGATCATGTGATCCTATTATTGTTACTATTGTTATTGAGATGGAGTCTCACTCTGTCACTCAGGCTGGAGTGCAGTGGCACAATTATGGCTCACTGCAGCCTTGATTCACTCAAGCAACCCTCCCATCTCAGCCTCCCAAGTAGCTGGGACTACAGGTGCATGCCACCACACCTGGCTAATTTTTTTGTTATTTGTTGTTGTTGTTTTGGTTTTTGTAGAAACAGGGTCTTACTGTGTTGCCCAGGCTGGTCTCAAACTCCTGGCTTCAAGTGATACTCCCGCCTCAATCTCCCAAAGGTGCTGAGATTACAAGCATGAACCACTGTGGTTGAAACACTCTGTCTCTTATAATTGTTATAATATTCAGAATCTAACAAAAACAATATTTATAGGAATATATCTGCTTTAATCTTGTTTATAATTCTGATATCTTCACATTTATTTTAACAGACAGAAAACAGTATTTAATCACTTATAGGGTTAATTTTTCTTGTATTCTCTGTGTAGGAGACTGTTGGTAAAGACTCAATTAAATTTACCTAACATTTGTTGAAAATTTAGGTGCCAGGTGTAATATGGGGTTAAAAAAATAAGACATAGTTGTTTCTCCAGGATTTAAAAGCTAGTTAGGAAAACACAATACATAATTTCACAAAATAATATAAAACTTCTCAAAAGCAAATTTCAGCCTTTATTGTAAAGTGAGAGACACATAAAAGATTCCTGGTAGAAAACAAAATAGCTATTCTCTCTAGGTCCACACCTGATGTCAGAGTGAACAGCAGCAGCTATTGGATGAGGTGTCAGCCATGTGCAACATGTTGAAGTAATAACATTCTATGGCAAGATATTCTAATTTTTAAAGATTTACAAAATATACACAAAGTGAAAGTGGCTCTGTAAAACTGCATCATTTAACACTTTGACTATAACAAAAAAATTGACTTTGGTCTTAGCTCAGAATAGACGAAGCTGGAAACATATTATTGCTATTTGACCTTTGATGTAGCTAGGGAAGCAGTCATACTAAACATGGATATGCTTTTTGCTTGTTGATGAAGGTTTATTGTTGTTTTTAACTTTACTGGTTGTCCCATGAAAAATCTAAAATTTTGAAAGAAAAGACCAGGTATGGTGGCTTCATGCTGATTATCTCAGCACTTTGGAAGACCAAGGCAGAAGGATTGCTTGAGGCCAGGAGTTCGAGACCTGCTTGGGCAACATAAGGAGACCTCATCTCTGCTTTAAAAAAAAAAACAAAAACAACAACAAAAAAAGCCAGGCATGGTGCACACTTGTACATAAAGCTACTCAGGAGGCTAAAGTGGGAGAATCACTTGAGTCTTGGAGGCTGAAGCTGCACTGAGCCGTGACTGCACCAACTGCACTCTAGCCTTGCTGACAGAGCGAGACCCAGTCTCAAAAAATGTTTTTAAATAAAGAAAATAAAATCTTGAAAGAACAGTAAGTAAAATCAAATTCAGGAATGAATCTCAAACTGCAAAATTAATCACAGGGACAGCATTAGTTCACAAGACCATTCAGATTAAAAGTAGTTATTTTTCTCAAGATGAAGACTGAGCAGAAAAACAAGTGGCAGAAGCTGCAAAGCTCAGCGTTCTGAAACCTGATGGCATATTGATACAAGTCATTAGAACACACCCATCACTTACATCAACATCTTTTTTCAATTATCCTTCTCCTGTCCACCTGCCCTCTGTTCTCACTCACTGCTTATGAAAGATCAGAGCAGGAAAGAGCTGGATTATTTACAGAATCTGTGAAACAAAGTAATGTTATACCTGTTCTCTTTCTTCCAAAAATGGAAAATTACCACACTTTGCTTTGTTATTAAGTGACAGAAAAGCCCTTAGGAGAATGTCCAACTGAAAAACTTGAGAACAATAATTTGTTAGTTTAAAATAATCATAGATCTAAGTTTCAAACTTTAGCTGGTAAATATGATAGTCTTCTTTAGACGTAGGTTTAACTAAGAAGAGAATGTGATCGAAGTCTTTTACTGTCCTAAATTCCCCTATGCAAATTTTGTCAGTAAAAAATTATTAGCACTCAAGATGGGAAAGTTGGAACATTTTTCACCTCCTCTTGAATCTAGTCTTACAGGTATAATTTCATTGCTTTAAGTAACGTGAACTCTATACATTTCAGAAAATACATACAAAAGGCAAATATAAGAACACATACAAAAACAACTCACACACAGTGTATCTTCTCAATTTGTTAGGCAGTCCCTATTGTTTACAACACAAATTGGCATATGCGTGAGAAGACAAGCTCACCCATTTAAGGTCTCTAAGGACTTACTCATGGCTGTATGTTGCCTCTTTGCTTTATATCCTGTTTGTATCTTATACAAAAGCAGCAATTTCACAGATAAATGATTACTATATGCAAATACATTCACTGTGCTATAGATAGTTCTTAGTCTTTTGACTGCACAACACTGACAACACTTCAGAATTGAACTACCATTCTCATGCAGTCTATGTGTTGTCCTTTGTAAGAATGATGTACTAATATACATATATAGTTTATATATATTATATATATATTATATAATTCTTATTACTCTGTGTGTGGCTGCATTTATGTTTGCAGTGGTAGCAATTATTTGGTATTAAGCCCTGACCAAATTCTCCCTGAGAGCAACAGAATCTTCTGAAATACCACTGGTTGGGGTTAGGGATGCAATTTATAGTAGACCAAGTAGAGCCTGCTAAGGCTCATTAACTGATGCTCTAAGGAAATGATTCTCTGACCACAGACAAAATGGAGCCAATTTTCATTGACCGTTGTCCCACAGCATATTAACATATGATATGCTGCCCTAAAGCCCTTGACAGATGCATTACCTAGTTGGACATTTCCTTCTGGTCAAAAAATTAGCTATATAATTTACATAATTTCAACTATCAGCAGTTCTATATGCCGGAAGAATCATGCAGGAACAGTAAAATTTGTTACAAGATGAACAAACCTAAAACTCTAATGAAGTTAAGTCCATCCAGAGGGATGAAACATAACACACACACTGACACTCCCATCACAAGTTAATTTCACCATGTTTCTCAGGATGTATTAAAACAGTCTTATTCTAAGGACCTCCCCTACTCATTTATAACACCTTCAAAGCTACAATAAGTGAAAGCAGAGACTAAGAGAGAAAATAACTAACCCACAGAACTCACAAAGATGGTTACCTGGTAGTCTGGTTTTGTAAAATAATCCAAAGAAGAGATATGGTCTAGAAAGATGCTGAATTCTGGAGGGAGATGTTTCAGCATGAGCCTGTGGTCATATCTCTCCTTAATAGAGCCTACTTGCTCCTGGGAAGTAAAGAGAAAAAGAGCTACAGTCAATTTCTCTTGGCGGTTAGGCATTAAGAGCCCCTCAGTAGCCGTCTCAAGGGTATATACTAGGGAATGAGATAGTGGGTAATTAAGTATAAAGCAAGAACTGAGCTCTTACTAACAGCTTAATGTACAATGTTTTAAAATGGAAAAAAACTATTATGTAGAACCAAACAAGTACTACAGAGTTCTGCATCAGTATATTGATAGTCCCCAAAAGAAATTATTTAGTTTAGTTTTCTGAGACAGGGTCTTGCTCTGTTGCCCAGGCTGAAGTGTAATGGCATGATCACAACTCACTGTAGCCTCAACCTTTGAGACTCAAGTGATTCTCCTGCCTCAGCTTCCCAAGTAGCTGGGACTACAGGCACATGCCACCATGCCCAGCTAATTTTTAAAAATTTTTTGTAAAGATGGGGGTCTTGCTATGTTATCCAGCCTGGTCTCGAATTTTTGGGCTCAAATGATCCTCTTGCCTCAGCCTCCCAAGGTGCTAGGATCATAGATGTGAGCCATTGCACCCATC
This sequence comes from Theropithecus gelada, assembly GCF_003255815.1. Lineage (NCBI taxonomy): Eukaryota > Metazoa > Chordata > Mammalia > Primates > Cercopithecidae > Theropithecus > Theropithecus gelada. Next base: position 18,226,036 of record NC_037674.1, read on the forward strand.
TCAAAATAATTTATCTTAAATCTGATCTACTTTTCTTTATCAACACATGTGTTTACAGTTTTCCAAATCAAACAATATAATGTGACAATCAAAAACTAAAAGCTTACTTGACTTACAAAAACAAAGGGGAGAACTAATAAAATTAAAAGCTAAGATGGAAGGCTATAAATTAATCAGAAGCAATTAGTGTCTATTCTCCATGTACACAGAAAAATCTCATAACATTAATTTGATCTCTAATGTCAGCTCAGAGAGAAAAATATATATACTGGGATATAGTAAAAGTGCTTATAGATTTTAAGTCTTATACATAAGTATATTTTCAACAAAAATGTTTATTCAGGAGAAATTTTTATTTCTTCCACCAAAATTGACATCTCCATTCCCAAAATTACCTTGTCCTTTATTTTTCTCCATGGCAGCTGACCAACCACAAACTCCACTAACATGTAGAATAAGGACCAAAGGTCATCATGTCTTCCCATTTCCTTCATAAACAAAACAAAATCCAGTCACATTACATTACTATTACTTGTGAGTACATTACATTGGTCAAGGCCTAACCATTTTGTTTCACCTTATTAGGTGAAAAATGTAAATTGATTTCCCAAAAAATTATATGGTAAATATATATATAAATTTACATAGCAATACAGCAATCTATATGGCAGAATATACAAATTGAAAAACCTTTTGAAACAAAGGACACCCCAAAACATGGAAACGCTGGAAGTAATATAACAGTCCGTTAGTTAATGTGTTCATTTAGAAGAAAGAGAACTCTTCAAAGCTTTTTTTTTTTTTTTTTTGAGGCGGAGTCTCGCTCTGTCGCCCAGGCTGGAGTGCAGTGGCCAGATCTCAGCTCACTGCAAGCTCCGCCTCCTGGGTTCACGCCATTCTCCTGCCTCAGCCTCCCGAGTAGCTGGGACTACAGGCGCCCACCACCACGCCCGGCTAATTTTTTGTATTTTTTAGTAGAGACGGGGTTTCACCGTGTTAGCCAGGATGGTCTCGATCTCCTGACCTCGTGATCTGCCCGTCTCGGCCTCCCAAAGTGCTGGGATTACAAGCTTGAGCCACCGCGCCCAGCCCAGCTTTTTTTTTTTAAAGGTGGAAATAAGGGAAGCAAGCTGCTCCTGAAGTTTTGGCTGCTCTGGGGGCATCTGTCATCAGCGTATCCACCAGGAAGGGGACAGGCATAAACTCCTACATGGGACGGGAGTTGTAACTGAGATACACACCACACCCACCATATAGCTAGGGCCCTAAAAGGGTTACATCCGTAGTGTAGTATTTGGTGTGTACCTTAGACTATAATAATTGTTTTCTGTAAAATTTAACTGCTATCAAAAGAAAAAAATGAGTTTTTAAAAAATTGCCCTGAGAATTTGTTATCATAGGCCTGTCCCTCATTTAGACTGGGGGGTTAAATATATACCTGTGTGGTCTGAAAAACCAAGGGTGATCATGCCCTGCAGGAATGATAGAAGCAAATTTGTCCTCTCAGGATAAATACATCCCTAAATTCAGACCTCATAGAAGTGCTATACAAAAAGCCTCACCAAATGTTCATTATTCAGATTTATAAAGTATATTAATAAGCTAATGTCAAAAGAAGCTACAAAAAGTAGAAAAAAGTATCCAAGGATTTCAGAAATGGAATCATAGGATACGAAGAATGTTTAAAATGTTAAAATGAAAAATGGAATCAGTCACCAGAAAAGAATCATATTCATTAAAAACAAACCAAAACCCAACCAGATTTGAAAAATGACTAAAAAGAACATCTAGAAATAAAAAGCACAATTATGGAAATTAAAAACTCAATGGACAGGTTTAAAAGCTGATCAAACACAGCAGAAAAAAATCAATTGGAAAATAGATCTGAAAAAATTATCTAGAACGCAGCACAGAGACACAAAGAATTAGAAAATCCAGTAGTGAACTTAAAAGGAAGTACAAAGGACAGCATAAGAAAACCTAAGAAAGTCTAATACATCAATTTGGTGACTGGGCAAAAAGGGTATAAAGGGAAAAAGGGAATATGAGAATCTTCCAGAATCGAGGAAAGACATGAACATTTTGGTTAGGAAACACATCAAATCCCAAACAGATAAATATTTAAAAATCCACACCTAGGCACATTTGAATGCAGGACTCCAAAGACAGAAGATACCAAAAGTATTCAAATAAAAAGGACAAATTGGCTAGGCATGGTGGCTCATGCCTGTAATCCCAGCACTTTTTTGGGAGGCCAAGACAGGTGAATTGCTTGAGCTCAGGAGTTCCAGACTAGCCTGGGCAACATGGCAAAGCTCCGTCTCTACAAAAACTACAAAAATTAGCCAGGTGTGGTGGCGCATACCTGTGGTCCCAGCTACGCAAGAGGCTGAGGTGGGAGGATTGCTGGAGCCCAGGAAGTCGAGGCTGCAGTGAGCCGAGATCATACCAGTATACTCCAGCCTAGGCAACAGAGCAAGACTCTCCCAAAAAATAAAAAATAAAATAAAATTTTAAAAAGGACAAATTAAGGCCGAACGCGGTGCCTCATGCCTGTAATCCTAGCACTTTGGGAGGCCGAAGCTGGTGGACTGCCTAAGCTCAGGAGTTCAAGACCAGCCTGGGCAACATAGTGAAACCCCGTCTCTATTAAAAAATACAAAAAATTAGCTGGGTGTGGTGGTGTATGCCTGTAATCCCAGTTACTCAGGAGGCTGAGGCAGGAGAATTGCTAGAACCCAGAAGGCAGAGGTTGCTGTGAGCCAAGATCACGCCATTGCATTCCAGCCTGGGCAAGGGAGGGCGAGAGAGCAGGACTCCATCTCTTAAAAAAAAAAGTAACAACAATTAAATAAAGTAACAAAGATGTTTTCAACAGTGACCCAAGAAGCAGAAGAAAGTAATTTTTTTGAAGTATTGAGATAAATATTAACAAGATTAAAATGTAAAACAACAATAAGACAGTATGACAGAGTTCAAGTGTTTTTTTGTTTTGCTCATTTTTTGAGACAGAGTCTCGCTGTAGTCAGCCCGGGCTGGAGTGCAATGGGGCACTATCGGCTCACTGCAACCTCTGCCTCCCAGGTTCCAGCAATTCTCCTGCCTCAGCCTCCCGAGTAGCTGAGATTACAGGCGCCTGCCCACCACACCCGGCTAATTTTTATATTTTTAGTAGAGACTGGGTTTCACCATGTTGGCCAGGCTCAAGTGTTTTTAAAAGTCCTTGTATTATTTAAGAATTATTTATGTTAAAACTTTAAGATTTGGCAAGGCATGGTGGCTCATGCATGTAATCCAAGCACTTTGGGGGGCTGAGGCTAGAAGACTGCTTGAGGCCAGGAGTTTGAGACCAGCTTGGGCTACATAGCAAGACTGTCAATACAAACAATTAAAAAATTAGCCAGGTACAGTGGTGTGCACCTGTGGTCCTACCTACTGAGAAGGCTGAAGCGGGAAGACTGCTTGAGCCCAGGAGTTCAAGGTTATAGTAAGCTATGATCCTGCCACTACACTCCAGCCTGGGCAACAGAACAAGACCCTGTCTCTAAAAAGTAAAGTTTAAGGAACCAGAAAAAGAGAAATGGAGTGTATTATTTTTAGATATTATCAAATCAGGGATTCAGAGTATGGAAAAAAGAAGCATGTTAGAATTATCTGGGAAACCTTTTAAGATTAGACAAGCAACTCTGGAAGTTCCAAGAGCTGCACTCCTGCATCACCTCACAAATTAACAATCGTTGTGAACTACATTACTGAGTAAAAGCATTCTACCCCTCAGGTGTGCTGGGAGCAGGAAAGAGGGTTAAGAACCACTGCTATATACTATATAACCTCTACAAGGTTAGATGAGTAACAAATAAGCAAGTTATCAAAGTAACTGTTAAAGGACACTACACTGGAAAGGCTTTTAGAAGAAATTGCCGCTGTCTAAACTAAAACAATAAAAGTACATAATCTCTTTCTATTCGCTATTTTGAAAATGCTTATGTAGCTATTATAATCTCTGAAAATACTTACATTTATCTTAAAAATAATGTACTTTCACAGATTCCAATGTTGACATAATTCTTTAATAAAATTAATTGGAAAACCTAGTATTTCTAAACTTTTATAAGAATCTATCAGGAAAAGAAGAGAAATTCTTTTCAAGGCAAAGTAAATGACTAGATATCATAAAATAAAGCAACATTGAATCAAACCAAATGAGTTTAAATGCTTGGCAGAGTGCTACACACTGAGAAAAATGGCTTTACTATTTTCAATTTATAATCACACCATAGGAAACCAAATTAACTGGAGCACAGCATTTAAGATCACAGTATACTCTTCCTATTATATGTTGGTCAAGTTCTCATTAAAGCAATTTTGGCTTATCAGAACAGGAACAAGGTAAAGAAAAGAATCAAGAAAAAACACTTTTCTCCCTATTTTATCAAGGAATCACTTGTTAAGCTTCTCAACTCCATGCAAAAAAAGTTAAAGGATTAAAGGCCGGGCGCGGTGGCTCAAGCCTGTAATCCCAGCACTTTGGGAGGCCGAGGCGGGCGGATCACAAGGTCAGGAGATCGAGACCATCCTGGCTAACACGGTGAAACCCCGTCTCTACTAAAAACACAAAAAAGTAGCCGGGCGAGGTGGCGGGCGCCTGTAGTCCCAGCTACTCGGGAGGCTGAGGCAGGAGAATGGCGTAAACCCAGGAGGCGGAGCTTGCAGTGAGCTGAGATCGCGCCACTGCACTCCAGCCTGGGGGACAGAGCAAGACTCCGTTTCAAAAAAAAAAAAAAAAAAAAGTTAAAGGATTGATAATCCATAAAAATGCCCACTTTTCCTACTCATAAAGTTCGGGATGAAGGGGAAAAAGTCAGCGCAGAACAAAGGGACCAAAGGAAGGGGGTGAGGGAGATATTTTTAAAATTTAACCCAAGAGGAAAGGGATAATTTACTAAAATGAACATTTTTAAATTGTCAGTACTTGAAATCTTCATGAAAACAAAAGGTTTGGTAGGGAGAGGGATATCACAGATTAGATACGTATCACAGACAAAATGATGACTCCACATTTCATTAGGTATTGACAGTATTATATTACCAAATAATTTCTTGAAATAGTACACAGGTGTTCAATCTCTTCCAAATTCTCTCTCTCTATATATATGTATCTTTTTTGAGACGGAGTCTTACTCTGTTGCCCAGGCTGGACTGCAGTGGCGTGACCTTGGCTTACCACAACCTTCGCCTCCCAGGTTCAAGTGATTCTCTTGCCTCAGCCTCCCAATTAGCTGGGACTACAGGCGCATACCACCATGCCCAGCTAATTTTTGTATTTTTAGTAGAAACGGGGTTTCACTATGTTGGCCAGGCTGGTCTCAAACTCCTGACCTTGTGATCTGCCCACCTTGGCCTCCCAAACTTCTATATTAAATTTGTTAATACTTATATCTAATTAAGGACACAGATTCCCCATAGACATAAATACACTTAGCTATTGTCTTTTCTGGCAAATTCAATTTTATTTTCCAAGCAGCTGCACATATCTATTATCCACGATACACTATACCTTGCATTAGTATTACCAATTCCATTACCATCAGTGCCACACAAGAATGAATTAGGACAAACATTTCAAGCAACTTTGTAGCTATTAAAGGGATCCTCAACTCTCAAGCACTTTCCATACCTTTGTTTTTATTAAGAAGTCAATCTCACTTTGGGAGGCCAAGGCAGGTGAATCATGAGGCCAGGAGTTTGAGACCAGCCTGGCCAATATGGTGAAACCCCGCCTTTACTAAAAATACAAAAAATTAGCTGGGCGTGGTGGTGGGCACCTGTAATTCCAGCTACTCAGGAGGCTGAGGCAGGAGAATCACTTGAACCTGGGAGGCAGAGGTTGCAGTGAGCTGAGATCACACCACTGACTCCAGCCTGGGGGACAGTGCAAGACTCTGTCTCAAAAAAAATAATAATAGTATAAAATAATAATAATAATAACATAAAAAAGAAGACAATCTGATTTAAGCTATTAGCATACTTATACAGATATGACTCCAGTTCAGATACCTACCCTGTTCCGATGTGCATTGATTGATGCATAACGAACTGTCCCTCGAAAGCCTGCCACAGCTCGAGGCTACAACAAAGCCATGCAAAGAATAATAAATGAGTTTCAAACAGCAATACACTCAGCACACTTGAACCCATGAAGTAAATGCAAGAAACATGTCTTTTATTGTCACAATAAAACACTATTTAATTTCTAACTTTTAACTATGAAATTACAAGAAACTAGAGAGATTATCTCTAAATCACATCTTTAAAAAAAAACACTGATAAAATTGTAATTTTCAGTTCTGTTTTTTCCTACCTACATTTTAAAATACAGGGGCATTTACGACATCTATACAACTCTGTATATTAGAAAATATTAAATGCTTTCATATACCCATAATCATGATAAGCATCATAGTATATACATTAATATTCAGGTTCTGGATACAAATAAATATATTTAGATGGTGAGGAATCACTAAGTAACCTGAGATATCAAGCTCTTCATACCTTGGCTATTTCATTCAAACTCAATTCAAAGGTAGTGGTAACTTGTACCCTACCTTCATATGCAATTCATGTATTAAAAATTCAAGTTATTGGGTGCTTAGTATGTGCCACATACTAGAAATAACACCAACATGAAAAATATACGATCCTAGTCCTCAGAGAACTCAACTTAGAATAAAGTCCAGGCTTTTTACTTAGCCTATAAGACTTCATGATCTGGCATTTGTCTCCTTTCACAATGGATTTACCGTGGTTTCTTTTATGACCAATTTTAGTTTTAGCTCAAAACAGTGCACACGATTCTCTCCAGTTGGAATCCCAGCTCCTTGAATCTCTCCAATCTACTCCATTTTAAGGCTTCTGCTCACATGTCACCTCCTCAGAGAAACTTCCCTTAATCATTCTAATCTAAAATACTACTCCCCCCATCTGTAGTGCCACTCTATTCTTTTACTCTGCTTTATATCTTTTTAACACCTTTACTACCCCCACATCAATTTTATTTATATTCTTATTCTGTTTATTGCCCATTTGTTTAGATTTTAATTTTTTTTAAGAGATGAGGTCTCACTCTGTAGCCCAGGCTGTAATGCAGTGGTATAATCATAGTTCACAGCAGCCTCAAATTCCTGGGCTCAAGTGATCCTCCTGCCTCAGCCTCCCAAGTAGCTGGAACTACTGGAGTGTGCCACCACATAGGGTTAATCTATTTTAATTTGTTTACTGGCTGTCTTCTTTTAGTCCATGGAATATAAACTCTGTGTGGGTGAGGTCTTTGTCTTGCTCATTTTACAATTATAGATATAGACTCTGACAGGTATGTAACTTGTCTAAGGACACACAAATCAGTAAATAATAAAACCAGGCATTAACTAAGGTCTTTCAACATTGTCTCCATTCTACCGCTCCCCAAGAATCAAGTAAGTACCCTGAGGATTTGTGGGTGGCACTGTAGCTCAATATGAAAACTGACAAACTTGAAAATGATCATAGACAAACTTTTCATTAGTATAATTTTTTTTTCTTAAGTAACCTCAAATTTTTCTCAATTAGCATGTATTACTTTTGTAGTCAGAAAAGACAGTAAAAAATCCTGGCCAGGCGCACTGGCTCACATCTGTAATCTCAGCACTTTGGGAGGCTAAAGTGGGCAGATCACAAGGGCAAGAGATCGAGACCATCCTGACCAACATGGTGAAACCCCATCTCTACTAAAAATACAAAATTAGCTGGGCGTGGTGGTGCATGCCTGTAATCCCAGCTACTCAAGAGGCTGAGGCAGGATAATCACTTGAACCCGGGAGATGGAGGTTGCAGTGAGCTGAGATTGTGCTACCGCACTCCACTCTGGGCAACAGAGTGAGACTCTGTCTCAAAAAAAAAAAAAAAAAAAAAATCCTTACCAGAATAATTTGGTCATATGTTACCACATAGGATAAACAATCTATGTGTTCTTCCTCCATTTTCTCATTTTATAATCTATGTTTAATCAAGTTAGCTATTTCATTTCTTCCTTCATTAAATACTCTCTTTCCCTTTACTTTTGTTTGGTTTTTAAGACACCTATTTTAAAATATTCTCTATTTAATGGCAAGTCTCAGTAATTAAAAGTTCCTGCAATCTTTAAAAAAAATCCCCATTATTTTCTTAGCTGCCATTCATTGACAATCATAGTCAGTGGATCCCAATATTTTCCTAAGACATCATGGTTAACAGGAATACCTAATATGCTCAATTTGGTTGATGGAACTAAGGTTGGAGAGTTTTCTTTTTAGAAGAAAAATGTCTAAGAGAATATATGAAAATCTACTATGAATCTTTTTCAGTTAATAATGTTTCAGAGGTTGTACTTTTATTCATTACCTGACATGAGCCTTCAGTTAACACAGAATTTTTTGTGTGTGTTATATAATTTTGCCCAATTATTTTCATTCCAGTAACTGTCAGAATGAAAACCTCCAGACTTATTATCACATTCTACAGCCTAGTCCACAGCTGATTGGGCATCTGGACTTCTCCCTGATGGATTCTAGCCAAGACAAGCCCAGGAGACTCTTTCTACTTAAGAGTTTCCCTGGCCTGGCTCTGACCTTACTTCTGCCATAGAAAGGCTGAAATAGAGATAAAGAGAAATCAGCTGTTTAGAGAAATCTTGAGATAAGTAGTCAAAGAAATAACACCAGTTTGCATATCTCATCTAATTCTAATAGAAAAAGAAATAATGTCAGATCAAGGAAATTCAATCACCTTATTTAATGTAGTAAAGACAACTCAAACCCAACTGGGGAAAAACAGTCATGTATGCAAATGATTCCAATTTAAAGCAGATTATAATGAATACCATTAGTGAAGCACCATGAAATATAAACACTTGGGAGTGGTAAGGATTAGTTCCATGTAGTAGGAGGGAGGAAGGACAAGCCTTAGGAATAGGCAGCACTTTACTGGGTCTTGAAACAAATAATCTCTTGAAACTTCCTCAATTGATGGCACTTTGCCAATATTTATCAAAATTGTAAATGCATATATTCACTTTGTCTCACAATTTCACTTGTGGAAATTTATCTCACAGATATACTTGTATGTGCAAAAATAGTGGATGTAGTCAGTCACTACCATCATTGTTTGTGATAGCAAAAGATTGAGGGCAACCTAAATGTCTGCCAATAGGAGACTCTGATTAAATAAATTATAGTATGTCCAAATAATGGAATACATTCTGAAGTTGCAAAAAAAAAAAGTGGGGCCAGGCACGGTAGTTCATGGTTATAATTCCAGAACTTTGGGGAGTCTAAGGCAGGAGGATCACTTGAGGCCAGGAGTTCAAGACCAGCCTGGGCAACATAGTGAGACCCTGTCTCTGGACAAAAAAAAAGAAAAAAAAAAGAATTAAAGAATTAGCTGGGCATGGTGGCATGCACCTATAGTCCCTGCTACCAGCTACTTGGGAGGCTGAGGTGGGAGAATCCCCCAGCTACTTAGGAGGATGCGGTAGGAGGACCTCTGAGTCATAGCTGTAGTGAGCTGTGATCATGCCACTCCACTCCAGCTTGGGTGACAGAGCGAGACCCTGTCTAAAAGAAAGAAAAAAAAAAGAATGAGGAAGTTCTATATACCAACATGGAAAGATCGTCTAGATACACTGTCAAGTGAAAAAAAAGAAAGGTATAGAATGTATATCATGCTACCTTTTTAATCAAAAAGGTAAAAATAAGAATGTTCATTTGTATTTATTGTATGTGAATAAAGAAATTCTGGAAGAATATATTAAGAAACTAATAACAGTACAGCTACCTAAAGGTGAACGTAGGGAGTAGGGGGAAGAATCAGAGACAATATAGGAAATGAGTAGATTTGGAATAGGCAGAGGTGAAATGGAGATTTATTTCACTGTTTACTTTTTAATTTCTTTTCAAGTCAGGTTTAATTGACTTTACTCTGAATTACTGAGGTATCATTTACTTACAATAAAATTCATACTTTATGTATACAGTTTTATGAGTTTTGACTGATATAAAGTCACATAACCACCACCACAACTAAGATATCAAATATTTCCATCACTCCAATAAGTTTCCTTAAGGCCCCTTTGAGTCAATCCCTCCCCACCCCTAGTCTCTGACAACCAATGATTTCTGTCCCTTGTCAGCACTTAGTATTGTCTGGTTTTTGTTTTAACCATTCTAATTGGTAGGCAGTGGTATCTTGCCAGGGTTTTAATTTGCATTTCCCTAATAACTAATGATATTGACCATCTCTTAATATGCTTATTTGCCATTTGTATCTCTTCTTTGATAAAATGTCTATTCAAATATTTAGCCCACTTTTACTGTGTTGCTTTCTTTTTATTGAGTTGTATGAGTTGTTCATAGATCCTGGACATAAAACCTTTATCAGATGTGTGTTCTGCAAATATTTTTCCCCATCTGTGACTTGTCTTTTCATTTGCTCGACAGTGTCTTTCAAAGAGCATAAGTGTTTAATTTTGATACATTTTTAATTCTTTAACTTGTGCATCACATGAATATGTTACCTATTCGAAATTTATATTTAAAAATATTTTGAAAGAAAAAGAAAGTAAAAAGTGAATATTTAACAATCTATGAGCATATTTTATTTGATACCTAGATATTCAAATGAAAACAAAAAAGAAAAAATAAATTGGGCCTTGAAGAGCTGACGGAATTACAACAGAAAAAATGAGATGCATTTTAAGTCAAAAAACATGGTTAACAATGCAAAGAGGGAGGAAAGTACTGTTGGTGTTAGAGAAACAAATCTGGTATGATTGTAGCTGACCATGAGAGGAAAAAAACAGGAAAATAGGTTGAAGTCAGATTAAGGGAGGATTTAAATGTCAAATTAAGATCTTCTTTAATTTGGTTTATAACGTGTAGGTAATTGGAATTCATAAAATATTTTTAGGCTGGGTGTGGTGGCTCATGCCTGTAATTGCAGCACTTTGGGAGGCCGAGACGGGTGGATCACGAGGTCAGGAGATCGAGACCATCCTGGCTCACACTGTGAAACCCCGTCTCTACTAAAAATACAAAAAATTAGCTGGGCGCGGTGGCGGGCGCCTGTAGTCCCAGCTGCATGGGAGGCTGAGGCAGAAGAATGGCATGAACCCAGGGGACAGAGCTTGCAGTGAGTGGAGATCGCGCCGCTGCACTCCAGCCTGGGCGACACAGCAAGATTCCGTCTCAAAAAAAAAAAATTTTTTCAGCTGGAAAGTAACGATTGAGAAAATGCTCTGCATGTATGTTGACTCTGGTGGAAGTATAACAGACTGAAAGGAGAAGACAGAGAGATAAGTGAGGAAACTATTTTAACAAAACAAACAACAAAATTAGTACAAGGGCAGAAGCAGTGTGAATGTAAAGGAGAGAAGGTATGTTAGAGACAGGATGAACTCCTAGGAGAATAAACCAAGAAAGAAGAGAATGACTCTAGCCTATTGCTAACAAAAGAGAAAGGATCAGGGAAAAAAATGCAAGAACTATGTAATAGAACTCCCAATGGAATTAAGAAAGTATCTCAAATTCAGCTGAAATTCTGAAATACTAACAGAGAAAAAAGACTTTAAAAATTGTTCTTACATAAGTTACTACAATCCTAGGCACTGGAAGTTTCAGGCGAATGGTTAGGACAGGAGCAACAGGAGAAAACATGTCACTCCAAGAGCTTACATACAAAGGGCCAGTGTGAGATGCCAGCTGAAGGGCTGAAACTGGGGAATGCCTTAAAAGCAGGACACATACACAAAATGAACAGGCAGATTCAAATCATTAGGTAAACAGAAGTTCAACTCTGAAATTATGAATCAAAGTGTTGCAGATATATATAGTTTAGGACTTCTTTGCCCCTCACAACCCTACTTAATGTAACTAATACATCTTAAAGGTGATAAAGAGTAGAGGCTGTCAAAACCAACTTCATAAAACAACACACTGGTATAACAGATACACTCCATCATTCCCTTTGCAATGCCTTCTGACTGATGGTCCTACACCACAAGATTGGTAAATAAATATGCATCTATGTTTTGAGGAAGTTCCTTCGTGGTGATAGAATAGCTTTGTATCTGGATTATGGTGTTGATGTCTTAGTCCATTTGTGCTGCTACAAAATAAGCTTGCCCAACATGTAGCCCAGGATGGCTTTGAACATAACCCAACACAAATTCATAAACTTTCCTAAAACATTATTGGGATTTTTTTTTTTAGTTCATCAGCTATTGTTAGTATATTTCATGTGTGGCCCAAGACAATGCTTCTTCCATTGTGGCCCAGGGAAGCCAAAAGATTGGACATCCCTGCTATAAAGGAATACATGAGGCTGAAAATTTATAAAGAAAAGAGGTCTGTTTGGTTCACAGTTCTGCATGCAGGTTGTATAAGAAACATGGCACCAGCATCTGCTTCTGGTGAGGGCTTCAGGCTGCTACCACTCATGGTGGAAGGCAAAGCAGAGGAGGCATGTGCAGAGGTCACATGGTGAGAAAGGAAGCAAGAAGGTGGGGGAAGGTGCCAGGCTCTTTTTAACAACCAGCTCTCACAAGAACTAACAGTGAGAACTCACGACCCTCCGCTCCCAGGGGAGAGGAGTGATCTATTCATGAGTGATCCATCCCACGATCCAAACACTGCCCGTTAGGCCTCACTTCTAGCATTGGGAATCAAATTTAAACATCAGATTTGGATGGGGCATTCAAATTATAGCAGTTGGTTATATGAATCTATACATGTGATAAAATTTCACATACCACCACCCCCACCAAAATGTGCATGTTGAACCTGGTAAAATCTAAGTCTGTACTTGAGTTAATAATATTATACCAACATCAATTTCCCAGTTTTGACAATGTACTATGATTATGTAAGGTATTATCACTGGAGAAAGCTGGGTGAAGGTACATGGTAACTGTATTATTTTTGTAACTTCTTATGAGTCTTAACTATTTGAAAACAAAAAGACAAAACAAAGAAAACTATAAAAAATGCTTAAAGTATTATGTCGTGATTCTTCATCCTTAATGAATCTTCAAGTAACAGACCAACTACTATTACATATTGATCAGCTAACAGAGTATTTACTGTGATAACAAAACAGTATTTGTTATGATGAGAACTCATAGACACAAAGGGAAAGACGAACATTGGGGCCTACTTCAGGGTGGGGGGTGGGAGGAAGGAAAGGAGCAGAAAAAATAACCATTGGGTACTAGGCTTAGTACCCAGGTGATGAAATAATCTATATAACAAACCCCCATGGCACGAGTTTACCTATAACAAACTTGCACATGTGCCCCCAAACCCAAAATAGAAATGAAAAATAATAATAAAAAAGGACAACAATATACATCAAATCAGGGGGAAAAGCAAATAATAATAATAATAAAATAATAAAAAAGCAGAGGAGGCCAGGTGTGGTGGCTCACACCTGTAATTTTAGAACTTTGAGAAGCTGAGGCAAGAAGATCACCTGAGCCCAGGAGAGGCTACAATGAGTTTTGATTGCACCACTGCACTCCGAGCCTGTGCAACAGAGCAAGATCCTATCTCTTTAAATAATAATAAAAAATTTAAAAAGCAAAGGGAAAGGAATATGAGAGGGAAAAGGGAGAGAGGGACTGGATTAAAAACATTAAAAGTCGATTGGGTTAAATTCATAAGCTAAACATAAAGGCTTGTCATGGCAGCTATCTGCATCTGCTCCCTAACTCCAAAACAAGTACCCTCAAGATCTGCAGAAGAGAGAAGAAAGAAAACAAAGAAACTAGTTAACACAAAATATAGAATGGAGAGTATGTCAAGGGCTGCACTGGCTAATGTGATAGCCACTTAAAATTAAATGAATTTAAAATTCAGTTCCTGGACCAGGTGTGGTGGCTCATGCCTGTAATCCCAGCACTTTAGGAGGCTGAAGAGGGTGGATCCCTTGAGGTCAGGAGTTCTAAACCAGCCTGGCCAACATGGTGAAATCTCGTCTCTACTAAAAACACAAAAAGAAATTAGCTGGGTGTGGTGGTAGGCGCCTGTAGTCCCAGCTACTCGGGAGGCTGAGGCAAGAGAATCGCTTGAACCTAGGAGGTAGAGGTAGCAGTGAGTTGAGATAGCGCCACTGCACTCTGGCATGGGTGACACAGCGAGACTCCATTTCAAAAAAATAAAAATAAAAATAAAATAAAATAAAATATTAAATTAAATTAAATTAAATTCAGTTCCTCATTTGCTCTGGCTACAATCCAAGTGCTCTATAGCCACATGTAGCTAGTGGCTATCATATAAGACAGTACAGATACAGAACATTGCTATCATCATAGAAAGCTCCATTTGTCAGTGCTGCTTGAGGAAGAAAAAGGGATATGATCAGGAAAGGACCCACAGCGTGCTTCTAAGATGGTAATACGCCATTTCTTAACCTAGATGGAGGCCAGTAATGTTTCGTTATTCTTAATTTTTAATGTTTTTTACACTCTTCTGGAATATATAGCAAGACAAAATAAACAAAATCAAAATACAGATTTCTGCAGATAACATGATGGTATACTTAGACAATCCAAACAACTGATTCAAGTTTCCTAGCAATAAAGAAATAATTGTACATACGAAACAAATCTACAATGGGAACTTTTGATTTTACATTAGTAGAACAATATGAGAAAATTATTTCAAACACAATCCAAAAAAGTATGACATTAACTTTTTTTAAAATTTATTTTTATTTTATGTTTATTATTAATTTCATGAAACCAAAACTTTAAAGAAGCAGACAGATCCCAAAATGGACAGGAGCTGAGACCAAATAAGGCTTGTGAATCCCATACTGAGACCAAATAAGTCCATTTACAATATTGACAGAGTGACATCAATGCCTTACAGTTTTATTGCTAAATTAAGTTTGGCCTAAAACTGCCTCTGTACATGTTTTATGGCTGGTCTAGAGGTAATGATGGTAACCTAACTTGAGTATAAATAGACTGTAAACTACTCTTGTAACAAACAGCCAAGTCTCAGCCAACCACAGCAGCCAACTGTTCAAAGCAGATTCAAATAAAGCAAATGCCCAGCTGTAAGCAATCCAGCTGTTTCTATACCTCACTTACATTTTCTGTACTCATTTTACTTTTTATGTTCATACATGTTATCTGACCATGTGGCAGCCCCAGAGTCATTCTGAACCTGTTCTTATTCTGGGAGGCTACATGATTCATGAATCATTCTTTGCTCAACTAAACTCTGTTAAATTTAATTTGCCTAATGTCTTCTTTTCAACAAACCTAAAAGCCCTATCAAAAATAGAGGTTGTGGTAAAGGGAACGAGGAGGAAATTCACTGAAGATACAGCTTAGAGAATAGCTGGACAGGAGAGAACTAGGGGGAAAAGATAGCTGAAGGACCTGACATCAGAACAATGATCAAACATTGACTTCAGAAACTATTCCATTTTAGAAGCCACAGTTTGATTAGCTGGTCAAGGTATTTATGCCCCCAAGATATTGTTATAAACAATAAAGTAACTGGCCTGCAATTAGTGAAGTTTAACAGCTGGATGTGGCCAAGGAAAGAGCAGAAGTGAGCCTTACTGGTACCATTATCATCATAGTTTGATTGTGGTCATACCCAAAGATGCACCTCCCTGGAGAGCAACACAGTCTTAATACTGTGTGTATGGTTTGCAGGGAGGAAGGGAGAACGGAATAGATTTCACTAAAATGATCCTGTCAGCCACTAAACAAAAAATAACAACAAGCCCTAGAAGGGGGAAACTAGTACCCAGAGTTGCTGTAATATATTACCTAAAAGGCCCAGTTTCCAACAAAAAATCATGAGGCATGCAAAGAAACAGGAAAGTATGACTTATACATAGGGGGAAAAAAGCTGGCAACAGAAACTGCCTGTGAGAGTGACCAGATATTGGATTTAACAGAAAAAGATTTTAAAGTAGCCATTATAGTTATGTTTTCAGAAATAAAGGACAGCTTGATTAAACAAGTAAAAGAAAATGCGATGATAGTGTTGCATCAAATAGAGAATATCAATGAAGAGAACTAAGTGGAAATTTGGGAGTTGAAAAGTATAGTAACTGAAATAGAATTATAGTATGTAGAAAGGGTATCATACTACACAAATGACCCCTCATCTCAAAGGGTCAACATGTGTTCTTACTAGAAGACCACTTGAAATCTCCCTCTAATGTACATTTTTTGAAGCCACAAATTTCAATAGTACAATTTATTGTCATTCTATAATCATTAAATGTATATGCCACTTCTTAGATAACATCCATTAGGATAAATAATTAGCATTGTTTAAAAAGTGTGATACTATAAATACCAGGGTAATTATCAAATATTCGATAATAATATGAAAAATCTTACTGGTCTGACGTCACCACAGGAATTGGTAAACTGTCGAGCCAAGCCAAAATCAAGCATGTAACATTTCCTACATGTACTAGGAAAGCGGCCCATAGCGAAGTTCGACTAGAAAAATAAAGAAGGAAAATATATACATTCTTATAATACTTAGTCCTTACATTTTAAGTCTTCTTCTATTTAAGCTCTATATAACACACATGTTCCAAACATACTATTCTAGTCAATGATGTTTAGTAGGTATTAAAATATGACTTAGTTTTCGGTTCTATTAATGCCTAATATCAGGTAAACTTTGAGCAACAAAGGATGTAAATGACTAAGGTTACACACAAGACAATATTAACTAGACTTGGAATTCTAAGTTCTTGAAATTCTAGTCTAAGTGAATGCTTAAATGACAACCCAACCCCCTACTTTTTAAAATAGGAGAAATCAGAGACGGACAAAAAAAAAAAAAAAACATAGAAATTTAAAAGAATTTCCTGTAAACGGCCAGGTGTGGTGGCTCATGCCTGTAATCCCAGCACTTTGGGAGGCTGAGGCAGGTGGATCACAAGGTCAGGAGTTTGAGACCAGCCTGACCAACATGGTGAAACCCCGTTTCTACTTAAAAAAAAAAAAATTAACCGCGTGTGGTAGCATGCGCCTGTTATTCCAGCTACGCAGGAAGCTGAGGCAGAAGAATTGCTTGAATCCAGGAGGCAGAGGTTGCACTGAGCCGAGATTGCACCACGGCACTCTAGCCTGGGCGACAGAGTGAGACTCCGTCACAAAAAAAATTTAAAAAAAAAAAAAAGAATTTCCTATAAACATCATAAAACTGAATTTCACTAAGTCTAAAATTAAAATACAATTTATAAAAACATTTCAAAATGGACTTAAGTAAAATACACTTTGTATTCTTCCCCTAATGAAAATCAGTGTAATATTAAATGACCACAAACGCAAAGATGAGTATGTAAGTAAGAGGACTTGTGAAGGTAAAGGCCAAATTGTTACCAGAATTGTTAGGTTTTTTTTTTTTTTTTTTTTTTTTTAAATATTGTTCTACTTATGGACTTTCTGATAAAAACAGAAACTATTCCAATCACCATGGTTCTCAAATAATGATGCATAGAAATAGACTGACTCTACTATGTTAAATTTAGTTAGCATTTTCATGTAAACTAATTTTAGAAGTCATGTAACAACAGACGGTTATACTTTTCAACTGTACCAACATATGATACCTTTATAGTAAATATGGTATATCAGAAATGGATCATTTCACCTAATGAACAATCAAATACCAAAAAGGACAAAAAAACCTATTTCACACTTATGGAAATGACAATTTCTAAGAAAAACAGATTAGTAAATAAAAACCCCACTATATTTCCACAGTAGCACTCAGGAGAAAATAAGGTCTTTCACAACTGATGATTTCCTATAATTTTTGACTTAACAAATAGTTCAAGAACACAATATGAACAACCAAAAGCAACATATATAGTTTTTTAACTAATATATCTATAAAAGAAACCAGGGAATAATGCCAATTTAGGCATAAAGCTAAGTAAATGGCAATGTTAGCACACATAATAATAGTCAAACATAAACCTTTTTTAAGAGACAGGGTCTCACTATGCTGCCCAGGCTGGGGTGCAGTGGCTATCCACAGGAGCAATCATAGCTCACTGCAGTCTCCGTCTCCTGCACTCAAGGAATCCTCCTGCTTCAGCCTCCTGAGTAGCTGGGACTATGGGCATGTGTCACCGCCCCAGTCTCAGTTTTTATTTTCATTGTATGAGAAAAACTCCTGAAAATAAGTTGTAGTTGTAATTATTACTTAAAAAATTAAGAGGTAAGTTATATTTTTGCTTCCAGGTCTCTATCGAAATGAAAATATTACCTTGTATTTTACCACAACAAATACATAAAGCTACATTTGTAATTTATTGTGTCCCAGGATAACATTAAGAGTATCAAACTCATTCTGTGCTCTGGATAGAAAAGGTCCCTACCGGTTTGATGTCTCGATGCAAGAACCCCACAGAATGAATGCTTTCAATAGACTCCAAAATCTGTCTACCCAGCCGGAGAGTAGTACTAATGGTGAATGTGCCTCGGGACTGGCTACGGCGAAGATCTGCCAGATTCCGACCCTGTGGAAATCAAATAAACACTTTCAAATACAGTACTAAAACTATGTTAGAAGAGAAAACTGGGAAACCACTCACTTACCATTGAAAAATATGTTTTCAGTAAAATAGCAAGAATTTTTTTTCTTTTTTTTTTTTTTTGAGATGGAATTTCACTCTTGTTGCCCAGGCTGGAGTGCAATGGCACGATCTTGGCTCACTGCAACCGCTACCTCCTGGGTTCAAGCGATTCTCCTGCCTCAGCCTCCCGAGTAGCTGGGGTTACAGGTGTGCGCCAGCATGCCCAGCAAATTTTTCTGTTTTTAGTAGAGACGGGGTTTCACCATGTTGGTCAGGCTGATCTCGAACTCCTGACCTCAGGTGATCCACCCACCTCAGCCTCCCAAAGTGCTGGGATTACAGGCAAGAACCACCGTACCCGGCCAAGAGCAAGAATTTTACCCAAATTGTGATCCTCTCACTCAACAGATCTCTTAATCATATGAATGTTTCAGACAAGTTTTAGAATAATGAGATTTTTAGCATATCATGTTTCTGATTCATCATGCTTCCCTTTATCTCTGATGTCATAACAAAAAAGTCTTGATTATTTAAAATATAAGTAATCAAATATATAATAATTTATATTATTTACATTTGTATTTATTTACTTAAAATATGTGATCAGGCCGGGAATGGTGGCTCATGCCTGTAATCCTAGCAGTTTGCGAGGCTGAGGCAAGCAGATCACGAGGTCGGGAGAGTGAGACTATCCTGGCTAACACGGTGAAACCCTGCCTCTACTAAAAATACAAAAATTTAGCCAGGTGTGGTGGTACGTGCCTGTAGTCCCAGCAACTCAGGAGGCTGAGGCAGAAGAATCGCTTGAACCAAGGAGGCAGAGGTTGCAGTGAACTGAGATCACGCCACTGCACTCCAGCCTGGGTGAAACAGCGAGATTCCATCTCAAAAAAAAAAAAAAAAAAATACACACACACACACACACACACACACACACACACACGATCAAGTATATATAACGCATATACATACAAAGAGCACTAATTCCTCATTACTGCCTAACATATATTCTCATACAAGTTACTTAACTTTCTTCAATCAGTTTCCTCATAAAAACAAGCTAATAAAACCTACCTCACAGAGCTCTGTGAGGATTAAACAAGATCTATGTAAAGTTTTTCCTCCGTGTGTTTTGTTTTTTAAATAGAAATGGGGTCTTGCTATGTTGACCAGGCTGGTCTCAAACTCCTTGCCTCCCATCTCAGCCTCCTGACATGATGGGATTACAGGTGTGAACCACCGTGCCTGGCCCCATATAAAGTTTTTAGAATACTGTGTGGTACACAATAGGTACTCAACATAGGCTAACTATTGTTATTATGACCAAACATTATATGACAAACATTCAATTTACTTGTAGAAGTATATAAAAGCAATGAATACATCCAGCATCTGCCATTCATGATTGCACTGAAGCCTCACAGTACCCTAAACAGAAGTTGTTCCTGTGCCTGTTTTACAGATAAGGAAACTAAGGTTCTAAGAGGTTAAATAATGTTAACCTGTTCATGTAAAGCTGTTTTCCAAATCTAACTCTGTCTGACTCCAAAGTGCTCTTCTTTTACAGTCCTCTTTCACAGAGCTTTTCTACAGACTTTTTCATGATGCTGCTCCACCAAGGTTCCTTGTTGCTTAGGTAACAAACCAGTAATCTGAAAAGGAGAGCAGGACCACGGCCCTGCAGCTCTACCTCCCAAAGAAAAGACTGGCTCTCCTGTCACAAGGGGATTTAAATATCCCAATCTATTCCCACAATTTTATAATATATCTTTAGGGGTACTATGCCACTAATATTATCACTTCATCTAAAGATAATTGATTCACTTTTGAAAAGTAATAAATTCTTAGATTATCATTCAAAATAAAATATGAAGTACTCCTCAAGTAACAGTTTAAAAGTTACAGTAAAGTCAGGATCCTTTCATACTTCGTATCTTCTTTTTTAAATGCAGCTTTCTCATAATGTAAATTAATTGGGATTTACCTTAGTTATTATTTTTAATGGAAATTTGTTGTTTCCCGCACCTGTAGCAAACGTAAAATAAGTGACAATCTACAGTAGCGATCTGTATAACCATGTGAGAGTACCTAATAACTTTTATTAGAATTCCAATAGTTTTTTCTTCAAAAATCAAAATTTTGATTGCCGAAAATATACCTAATATTGAAACTTTATTTGTAAACAGCTTTCACCACAAAAACTTTCAAAAGGAAATCAATTAAATTTTATTTATGACATTAGTAACACTTTAAAAAATTTAAATATTTTAAAATACAAGCCTAACGTATCAACTCGCAAAATCTGAGAGGTAAACACAAAACTGATAAAAGTATGGGGTAAAGTGTTATTAACATGGTAAAAACATGCAGGTACCCACTAAATTATACTTTAAAGTAAATACTACTAATGAATTATTATTTGTTACAAAGAAAAATTGAAAACAATCTATACAATAGTCCATGGTTATCCATGGTTTTACTTTATCCATGGTTTTACTTTACTGTTTTCCCACAGTCAACCATGGTCCAAAAATATTAAATGGAATATGCCAGAAATAAACAGTTAATAAGTTTTACATTACAGGCCATTCTCATATGTGATGAAATCTCATACCATCCTGCTCCATCAGGCCCAGGACGTGAATCATCCCTTTAGTCCAGCGTGTCCACATGTTGTTACCTGACCACTAATCACTTAGTGGCTCAATCAGTTACCCAGATGTGCAGGGTTCAGTATGATCTGTGGTTTTAGGCATCCACTTGGGGCCTTAGAAAGTATCTCCTCAGATAAGGGGGTACTATCATAAGTACATTAATAAATGAATAGTTACATAAATAATGGTACAGTCATCTTACTGACTGATATGCAGTCATTCAAAAAATGAAGAATCAAGAACTTATGAACACAAAGAAGAAAACATCAGACACTGGGGTCTACTGGAGGGGGGAGGGTAGAAGGAGGGAGAGAGGCAGAAAAGATAACTATTGGGTACTGAGCTTAATACCTGGGTAACGTAATATTACATACAAAAAAATCTCATGACACACGTTTATCTATGTAACAAACCTTCACATGTACCCCCAAAACTAAAATAAAAAATTTTTAAATAAAATAAAATGTCACAAGCCACCATATTTTGTAAAAAAAAAAAAAAAAAAGGAAGAGGACTATATATAGTAATGTGGAATGAATTAAAGAAGTTCATTTCTCTATAAATTTACAAGATCTTAATAAAAATGCAAGTGAATTTCTACATTGAAGATATGAAACATACCCAAAAGAAGAGAAAATAACATAATGAACCTTCATGTATCTACTGGTCACCCAGAATTAACAATTATCAATTCATGCCCAGTCTTGTTTCATCTATTATCCACCTCCTCATCCATATCCTCTCCCCTCCCACCCACACGTACTGAATTATTTTGATGTAAATTCTAACCATATAATTTCATCTATATACATTAAAAAGTGTAGGCCAAGTGTGGTAGCTCACATCTATAATCCCAACACTTTGGGAAGCCAAGGCAGGAAGATCACTTGAGCCCAGGAGTTCAAGACCAGCCTGGGCAACATACTGAGACCTCATCACTACAAAATATTACAAAATTAGGGCCAGGCACGGTGGCTCATGTCTGTAGTCCCAGCACTTCAAGAAGCCAAGGCAGGCAGATCACAAGATTCAGAGATCGAGACCATCCTGGTCAACATGGTGAAACCCCATCTCTACTAAAAATACAAAAATTAGCTGGGTGTGGTGGCATGTGCTTGTAGTCCCAGCTACTCGGGAGGCTGAGGCAGGAGAATCGCTTGAACCCGGGAGGAGGAGGTTGCAGTGAGCCGAGATCGTGCCATTGCACTCCAGCCTGGGTGACAGAAAGAGACTCGGTCTCAAAAAAACAAAACAAAGCAAACAAAAAAAAAATTAACTGGGCATGGTGGCACATACTTGTAGTCCCAACTACTCAGAAAGGTGTGGTGAGAGGATCACTCCACCCCAGGAGGTAGAGGCCGAAGCGAGCTGTGATTACTCCACTGTGCTCCAGCCAGGGCAAGACCCCATCTCAAAAAAAAAAAAACCCAAAAGGGTGTAGAAAAGGAAAGAGATACAAATATAAGTAGAAGTTATTAGCAATTACATCATTGTAAATTTGAATTAGAAACATCAATATGAACCATGGCATACTTTCTCATTTTTTAAAATGCATTTCTTAAATCCATCCACTTGAAAAGAATGAAAAATAATGACCAATCCACTTTCAACAGACACCCACATCATCTAGATTCTGGTCTCTGAACATCATTTCCCATTAAAAGGTGCCAAGGCTTAATGGAGAAATGGCTGATTCCAGATCTGGAGTATGAAATACACAGAATGAGCCTGGTACATAGTATTGCGCCAAAAAATAAGGATGCTATCAAAGACTGCTGCAGCCTAGTCCTAACAAAATGAATCCAGATCCAACATGAAAGAAGTCCCTGTAGCAAAAGATGAGACAATTTGAATATTAAAAAAAAACCGTAGGCCAGGTGCAGTGGCTCATGCCTGTAATTCTAGCACTTTGGGGGTTTGGGATTAACCTGGCCAACATGGGGAAACCCCATCTCTAATAAAAATTTAAAAATTAGCTGGGTATGGTGGCGTGTGCCTATAATCCTAGCTACTTGGGAGGTTGAGGCAGGAGAATCTCTGGAACCCAGGAGCTAGGGGTTGCAGGGAGCCAAGATCGCACCACTGCACTCCAGACTGGGTGACAGAGTGAGACTCCATCTCAAAAAACTAAATAAAAATGCAATAATTGAAAGACATCAAATATGTTAAATCCATGAATTTATGGATTTATTATATAGTTATATATGATATGTTTATATTGGGGAACCAATTCATTATCCTAAAAACTGATAAAATAATCAAGTAGTAGTCCTGCCTTTCCTATATAAAATATACTTAAGGATAACCTAATACTGAATGCAGTGCTTTTTACGAATAATTCTAGTTAACAAAAAAAGAATAAAATGATAGAACACTGTATTTGCAACTCCCATTAAAATAATGGATGATGATTACAAATGGGTTGATAAAACCATCAGGAAAAAACCACTGGTAATTTTAAAATGGATGGATTAGACTGACAACCCATTGACTAATCTTAACCTCACTAAAAGAGAGACAACCAGACACTACCTCCTAATGTGATTCAAGAGGAAGCATACAACCCACCTCTGAAGTATCCTTGCAAAGTAAATCTGGAATCTTATATAATCATCAATTTATAGAAAATACAGGGGACAGAAATACATATTAAAGACAACCACAGGGAAACAACCAGCAAAATCCAGAATATGGTAATGTGCGCATGTCACATTCCTCCATTTTTATCAACATCAATAAACACAATGAAAAGAAAATTGCAAGAAAATAAAAGACAGAGGGAGAACCAATAGATTGAAAGAGGCTTAAGAGACAGGCAATGTGTGAACCCTATTTGGAACCCAATTCAAATAAACCAAATGAAAAAAAAAATTGTTTTTATTAAAGAGATGGACAATCAAGGAAATCTGAAGATTGGTTTGATATTTGTGCTATTATTAAGGAATTATTATTGGGTATTTTGGTTACTTTAAGAGAAAAAAAGAGTTCTGGTCTTCTAGAAATGTATATGTAGATAAAATATGCCTTGGATTTGCTATAATTTTGGGAGGGATAGGAGAAAGAGAAAATACTTGAAACAAGATTAGCCATATACTGATAGTTGTGGGTAATGAGTAGATGGGTATAAATTATACTATTCTCTCTACTTTGTGTATGTTTAATTTTTCCCATAATAAAGTTTTTAAAAGGTTGTAGGTGTTAGGCAATCTAGATCTACAGTTGTACTGGTTACAGAACTCGAAAAAATGTTTTGCACCTCCATAGTTGATGTACTTATCACAATATATCACTCTTAGGCTATACTAAAGATGCTCATATAAAGCTTCAATGGTGACAAAATTCTAGGTGAGACCTGGCCAAGGTCCTGCAAGGGGAATTGAGAAAAAAATGTGTACAACTGCTTGAACTCTGTAAGATTTTAAAAACCATTTTAACGTCAAATAGTTAGAATTTCTACAACAGAGATAGGGTTGTTCCTTAAAAATTTTTAAGGCAGATATTATGTAATTGAATCAGCAGGAGGAAAAGAACAAGTTTATCTTAAGAATAATGAATTTATGGTTTTTAGAATAAATTAGGACTCTCTGTGGGAAGCTGAATACATGGAGGAGACCCAGTAGTGATCTTCCATATGTCAAATAAGAGAAAATACGCTCTAGCGGTTATACCAGCTTTAGCCTAATCCCAAATCAAGTCAACCACAAACTGTACAGATGGGAGTTTAAATGGGTTAACTTTTTTGTTACAGGAAAAAAATATAGCATGCAATTCAAATGGAAAAGTTCTTAGACAAATCCATAGGAACTTGCCAAAGGCCACAAAGGTTATCTTTGTCTAATATACACCAGTCTCTTGGGTTTCCCAGTACCAGGAGCCTTCCCATTTACAGAAAGTCAGATTTAGGTAAGTGTAAGAATTAAAATGAGTATATGCTAAGACTGAGAAAGACTCTGCAGACTAAAGAAAAAAACCTGCCTTCTATAATTCTCCAGTCAGTAGTAACTTGAAACAAAACAGTTGTCTCTTATTACTGCCTAAAGAATACTGGGTTCAGGCTTCCACCAAGCTTTAATACCCATCAAGTAGGCTACTACCAGACAAATCACAAACCTCCTTGAGACTCAGCTTCTCCATATGCAAAAGAGGGATAAAACTTGTTCTCTCCTCCCCATGGGGGTATAATGAAGATCAAATAAGATGATAAATCCAAATGAAAACTATAAAATGTCACACAAAAAGTTATATTATTACTAGCCAAAATGAGAGAAAGCAGGATCCAAATTAATGATCTAAAAAGGTTCAGAGGCTGGGCGCAGTGGCTCACGCCTATAATCCCAGGGCTTTGGGAGACTGAGGCGGGCAGATCACCTTAGGTCAGGAGTTCAAGACCAGCCTGGCCAACATGGTGAAACCTTGTCTCTACTAAAACTACAAAAATTACACAGGTGTGGTGGCGCGCACCTGTAGTCCGAGCTACACCGGAGGCTGAGTTCAAGACCAGCCTGGCCAATATGGTGAAATCCTGTCTCTACTAAAAATACAAAAATTACACAGGCGTGCTGGTGTGCACCTGTAGTCTGAGCTACACTGGAGGCTGAGGCAGGAGAATCACTTGAACCCAGAAGGTGAAGGTTGCAGTGAGCTGAGATCGTGCCACTGTACTCCAGCTTGGGTGACAAAGCAAGTCAACGTCGCAAAAAAAAAAAAAAAAAAAAAAAAGGCCAGGCGTGGTGGCTCACGCCTATAATCCCAGCACTTTGGGAGGCTGAGGTGGGTGGATGACTTGAGGTCAGGAGTTCGAGACCAGCCTGGGCAAAATGGTGAAATCCAGTCTCTAATAAATATAAAAATTAGCCAGGTGTGGTGCCGTGTGCCTGTAATCCCAACTACTTGAGAGGCTGAGGCACAATAATCACTTGAATCCGGGAGGAGGAGGGTGCAGTGAGCCGAGATCGCGCCACTGCACACCTGCCTGGCAACAGAGTGAGACTCTGTCTCAAAAAAAAAAAAAAAGTTCAGGGATAGCTGCTTAAATAAATAAAACCAGGTTGGCTCAAGAGTTAGTGAATCACATGACTCAAAAAGACCTTAAGGTTATATCTACAGAGGTTAATATCTTTAAATGAAATCTGAAGGATGGCTGAGGGAAACAAGAAAAGCCTCCTGATGAGAAAAGGAAGCATTTAGGCCAGGATCTATGTCTCTAGAATCACTGTTATTTAGATAACTTGAAAGAAAATAAAGAAACCGGCTGGGCACGGTGGCTCACACATGTAATCCCAGCACTTTGGGAGGCTGAGGTGGGCGGATCGCCTGAGGTTAGGAGTTAAATACCAGCTTGGCCAGCACGGTAAAACCCTGTCTCTACTAAAAATACAAAAAATAGCCGGGCATGGTGGCAGCCACCTGTAATCCCAGCTATTCCGGAAGCCGAGGCAGGAGAATCACTTGAACCCGAGGGGCAGAGGTTGCAGTGAGCCGAGATTGGGCCACTGCACTCAGCCTGGGTGACAGAGCGAGACTGGGTCTCAAAAAAAAAAAAAAAAAAAGAAAAAAAAGAAAAGAAGTCAAATGCCCAAAACGATGTTTGCTTAAGATGAAAAGAAATACTGAGAATTCTAGATCTAGGCAGCAAGATCAAGATGAACCACGGTTTTTAAACTTTGAGGGTGACTACAGTTCAGAGTGTGTGTGTGTGTGTGTGTGTGTGTGTGTGTTTTCAGGGGCAGAGGTAGTGTCAGAGTAAATAGAAAGGTTTCCCTCTTCTCCCCATTGTAGTCATTATTCCAATATTCCTGTTCTAAATTCTTTCCTCTGGACCTAACTCCACTACCATCTAAAGAACAGGGAATAGGCCAGGGTCAGTGGCTCACGCCCGTAATCCCAACACTGTGGGAAGCCAAGGTGGGCAGATCACCTGAGGTCAGGAGTTTGAGACCAGTGTGGCCAACATGATGAAATCCCATCTCTACTAAAAATACAAAAATTAGCCAAGCTTGGTGGAGCACGGCTGTAATCCCAGCTACTTGGGAGGCTGAGGCAGAAGAATCGCTTGAACCTGGGAGGGGGAGGTTTCAGTGAGCCAAGATTATGCTACTACACTCCAGCCTGGGTGACAGATCAAGACTCCATCTCAAAAGAAAAAAAAGAAAAAAAAAATACATATATATACACACACACACACACACACACATATATATGGAACAGAGTTATGTTACTGACGGAAAAAAAAAAGAAAAAGGAATGGCATTTCTCCTCTATCTCAACTACTGTTTAAAGTTTCAAGTACTCAAGATTGGTACTTGCTATGGTTTTTCTTTTCTTTTTCAATATTTATTTCAGGTTCAGGGGTACATGTGCAGGTTTGATACACGGGCAAATTGTGTGTTGCTGGGGTTTGGTGTGAAAACGATTTTGTCACACAGGTAGTGAGCATAGTATCCAATAGCTAGTTTTTTGACCCTCATCCTCCTTCTTTGCTCCACCCTCAAAGTAGGCCCTGGTGTCTATTGTTCCCCTCTTTGTGTCCACGTGTACTCAATGTTTAGCTCCCACTTATAAGAACATGCAGTATTCGGTTTTCTATTCCTGCATTAATTGCTTAGGATAATGGCCTCCAGCTGCATCCATGTTGCTGCAAAGAACATGATTTCATTCATTTTTATGGCTGTGTAGTATTCCATGGTATACATGTACCACATTCTCTTTATCCAGTTCACCACTGATATGCACGTAAGGTTAATTCCACTTGTTTGCTATTGTGAATAGTGCTGCGATGAACACGTAAGTGCATGTGTCTTTTTGGTAGAATGATTTTATTCCTTTGGGTATATACCCCGTAATTGAATGGTAGTTCTGTTTTAAGTCCTCTGAGAAATCACTAGACAGCTTTCCACAGTAGCTGAACTAATTTGTATTCCCACCAGCAGTGTATAAATGTTTCCTTTTCACTGCAATCTCACCAGCATCTGTTATTTTCTGACTTTTTAATAATAGTCATTCTGACTGGTGTGAGCTGGTATCTTACTGTGGTTTTGATTTGCATTTCTCTAAAAATCAGTGATGTTGAACATTCTTTCATATGTTTTTTGGCCATATAGATGTCTTATTTTGAGACATATTTTGGTGTGGAAGTGGGGTAGTTATCTTGGAAGTAGGTTTCTGACAAAAAGGATGAGCTAGGACCCCTTCTTCACCTTCCTTGCCCATGTGCATACTTACTTGCACTTCCAACTTCTACTATGGAATGATGCAGCAAGAAGGCCCCTGCAAGATGTGGGTCCCTAGATCTAGGATTTTCCAACCTCCAGAATGGTAAGAAATAAACCTCTGTTCTTTATGCATTACTCAGTCTTGGGTATTCTGCAGCAGCACAAAACAGACTAAGACAATACTTTAGAATACAAATGGAAAACTGGAATCCCTAAGGTAATGAACAGTAGAAGGGGCAAGATTCACATTATATCCCCTCATCCACCCAGGGATCGAAAACTGCAAAGATTGACAATCCGTAAAGATACAGGTCAACTCAAATAGCGGACAAAGACAATTATTTCATTTTTGGAAAATGTGTATCGTCTGTTTAAAGAAAGTTCCATCTGCACAGTATAAAACATTCTCACATGGTACTAAGAATATTGTTACTTTTTATTCACATTTACTGTAATTGTATACTTTGATCAGAACGGAAGGATTTCAAGACACGTTTTCAAGGTAACCTACCTGCAACTGCATGACCACATAGTTGAATCGATCATTCCTCCCACAGCCAATAAATCTACAAACATGGTCTTTCCCTGGATAAAAAAAGAAAGAAAACAGTGGAAAAGAATATACTATGGTTTCTCTTAAAACATTAATAATTTGCTTTTCTGTATAGTATTTTATGATTGAATATAAAATACATCTTGAGAACCTTAAGGATAGAAAACTTATATTATTCAAATTTTCTACCTACCTCCTCTCCTCCCAGGCACTGTACTATTCCTTTATGTGGTCAAATAAATGATTATTTGAATGAATAAATAAGCAAATTAATATATGAATGAGGAAACAAATGTATGATTATTTAGGGAGAAAAAGATTAAGTGGTCAATTCAGATCAACCTGCCCAGATACGATATATATGAAGCCACTGAAGAACAATAAAAAAGAACTATGTTAGAAATAGAAACCTGAATTTTAGGTATGTTACGGTACTCACTGCTATGACTTCTGCAAGACCCACAATCTTTGGGGGCCTCACTGATGCGGATTCGCCCAGGGATTTTCAACCTGAGTTCCATCTGAGAAACCCAGAACAGTGCTGGCTGGGACATAGAGGGGAGCAGGGGTACAGCAGAAATCTGATTAAAGAAAAGCATGCAAAGACCCCCCAAAAGAATTGAGCCACATGTATAGGTTAGTGTTTTTCAACCCTGGCTACTAATGAAAACCATCTGGAACACTTTTTGACACCACTGACCCGAAGGCAGTGGAAAACTTTTTAAAGATTCCTAAGTTCTTTTTTTTTTTTTTTTTTTTTTTGTTTTTTTTTTTTTTGAGACGGAGTCTCGCTCTGTCGCCCAGGCTGGATTGCAGTGGCCGGATCTCGGCTCACTGCAAGCTCCGCCTCCCGGGTTCACGCCATTCTCCTGCCTCAGCCTCCGGAGTAGCTGGGACTACAGGTGCCCGCCACCACGCCCGGCTAGTTTTTTGTATCTTTTGGTAGAGACGGGGTTTCATCGTGTTAGCCAGGATGGTCTCGATCTCCTGACCTCGTGATCCGCCCGTCTCGGCCTCCCAAAGTGCTGGGATTACAGGCTTGAGCCACCGCGCCCGGCCAAGATTCCTAAGTTCTATATTGATTCAGAATCTGTGGAGAAAGATACAGAATATGAGCTTTTCAAAAGTTGGTTGTTATTTTTTGTTTTTTTGAGACAGGGTCTCACTTTGTTGCCCAGGCTGAAGTGCAGTGGCATGATCTTGGCTCACTGCAACCTCTGCCTCCTGGAAGGCTCAACTGATCCTCCCACCTCAGCCTCCCGAATAGCTGGGACTAGAGGTGTGTGCCACCACAACTGGCTGATTTTTGTATTTTTTGTAGAGATGGGGTTTTACCATGTTGCCCAGGCTGGTCTCAAACTCCAGGGCTCAAGCAATCTGCCCGCCTCGGCCTCCCAAAGTGCTGAGACTACAGGCATAAGCCACTGCACCCAGCCTCAAAAGTTCTTTAAATGATCCTAAACCAGGTAGGACATGGAGAGATATTTGAAAACTACTGCAGGGTAATGAGAAGTATCAAAAAGATTTTAAGATAAAGAATAACATACTAAAACACTGTGGCGGCAATGAGGGTAGACTACAAAGGGGTCAATTCTAGTGGAGAAGGTCACTCTGGGGGATAGTTACAATATCCAGGAGAAAGAATAAGGGGATTAGAGACAGATAAAATAAGATAAATCTGACCGATATTAAAGATGTAATTTTTTACTAGAATTGGCAAAATTAAATGAAAAGTTGTACCAAAATAAGAGAATACAGTAGGTTGTATAGATTTTAAGTGATATTAAAATGTTGAATTTTAGGACAATCAAGTGAATTCAGTGGACATTGTAAGTTCAGGACTGGTGCTGAGATCAAAAGGCAGATATTAAAATGTTGAATTTTAGGACAATCAAGTGAATTCAGTAGACATTGTAAGTTCAGGCCTGATGCTGAGACCAAAAGGCAGAGCTCCAGATGTACACTGAGGAACCATTAATTCACGGACAATAGATGGAAGATTGACAAGTGAAAGAATATAAGAGGAAAAGAAACTTCAGCACATAATTTGGAAAATGCAACATTAATTACTATTATTATTTTTAAAACAGGGTCTCACTATCTTGCCCAGGCTAATCTCAAACTCTGGGCTCAAGCAATCCTCCCATCTCAGCCTCCCAAAATGCTGGGATTACAGGCGAGAGCCACCATGCCCACCCTAGAAAATGCAATATTCAAAGCATGAGCAAAAATAAGAGTCCCTCAAGGAAACAGAGGAATAGCCTGAAAGATAGAAGGACACTGAGAGAGGGGTATCACAGAAACCGAGGGAGAACACTTCATGAGGGCAGAAGTGGACATTGACAAGTATATAGAAAGGCTGAGAAGTACTAATATAAACAGGAAGTAATTAGTGAGTCAAGGGGCAGAAGTCAGTTTATAACGGGTTAAAGAGTAAACAGAATATGAAATATGAGGGCAGACAGTCTTTGAAGGAGCTTGCTTGAAAGTAAGGAAGAGTAACAGGCCAAAGCTTGAAGACGAAGATTTGGTAGACTGATGAAACACTCAAAGAAAATTTGCCTCCTAACTGGCTTAAAATATAAATACAATTAAGACTCAGCAAAGTCAGGTGCAATGACTTCACCTATAATCCCAGCTACTTGGGAAGCTAAGGTGGGAGGATTGCACGAGGCCAGGAGTTTGAGACCAGCCTGGGCAACATAGCAAGACCCCTTCCCTTTAAAAAAAACAAACTCATTTTTTTGCATCTGTGTTATCAATCAGTACAAGATTGCTCTCTCATTCTCTGTTTTTGTTTAAAAAGGGGGTTATAAGCTAGCAAGAATGGGTGCAATGGAGAACACAATAATTCACAATGTACACAGTACATGTTGATCACTTAACACATATTTTACATATATTTGCAAAACAGTGCTTCTATTACATTGTAGTAAGAATGAAAGGATCAAATGATCATTAGCAACTTACTCTTGTCCTCAGCTTCAAAGAAACAATAAAAAATAAGTTAAATAGTGTTTTCCTTGCATTATCCATTCCTTAAGACTCTACTTTTCTGTCATGTACAGGGACCATATCTATCTTGTTCTGGTACTAAAAACACTTTTGCAAAAACTGTAACAGTGAGAGACATCCAACATAGCTGATTCTATCCTGCTTCTAAACTCACAAGCTAACTGCCTTTGCTCATCCCTACACACAGACCAAGCTGACTATGGGAGGAATTTAGTTTGCAGTTTAACTTAAAGCAAGGATGATAATGGCCCCTTCTCAAAACGAACCCACTCTTTCTTTGGGGACAGACACTGCTTTTATAAAACTAATGAAAGGCCAAAAACAGAATTATGGTAGGGGCCTGAATTCTGTTAAGGTTTAGGCATAGTTAAATAACAACTAGTCATTGTTTCCTAACTTACCTTTTTATAATTGCCTACTACTCAGGAGTCACTAGCTGGTGGTGATAAGATTTGTAACTTCTGGCTGGGTGCAGTGGCTCACACCTGCAATCCCAGCACTTTGGGAGGCTGAGGCAGGCAGATCATGAGTTCAGGAGTTTCAGACCAGGCTGGCCAATATGGTGAAACCCTGTTTCTACTAAAAATACAAAAATTATCCGGGCATGGTAGCATGTGCCTGTAGTCCCAGCTACTCAAGAGGCTGAGGGGAGAAGAATCGCTTGAACCCAGGAAGAGGAGGCTGCAGTGAGCCAAGATCGCGCCACTGCACTCCAGCCTGGACGACAGAGAGAGACTCAGTCTCAAAAAGAAAAAAGATTTGTAACTTCCCAATTGCCCCTACTGATAACATTGCTATTGTGAAACCTAAGACTGGTGTTTGAGATATTTTTCAGTGGACCAACTGACACCACCCAGGTGTCCCCGACCCAGGAAACGACTGAACACATGAAGATAATTTCAATACCCCTGTGATTTCATCCCCAACTCAACCAATCAGCAGTGCCCATTCCCTAGCCCCCCTCCCCACCAAACTATCCTTAAAAACCCTAGTTGTCAAATTCTCAGGGAGGCAGATTTGAGAAATATCACACACCATCCTTACTGAGCCACACTGCAATTGTTAAACTCTCTGCTGCAACACCAGTCTCAGTATATTGGCTTTTTCTGTGCAGCAGGCAAAAAGAACCTGCTAGGCTGTAACAGTACCTGGCACAATACCCAGCAAAGAGTGATTTAAATGCTCAATGAATATGTGTGTGGGCAGCAAGCCACCCAGGTGCTGAGGCAAGAGGCCAAGGGCACGAGCTGTTCCAGTATAATAAAATATATAAAATAAGAATAGTTGGCCGGGCGCGGTGGCTCAAGCCTGTAATCCCAGCACTTTGGGAGGCCGAGATGGGTGGATCACGAGGTCAGGAGATCGAGACCATCCTGGTGAACATGGTGAAACCCCATCTCTACTAAAAAATACAAAAAATTAGCCGGGCGAGGTGGCGGTGCCTGTAGTCCCAGCTACTCGGGAGGCTGAGGCAGGAGAATGGCGTGAACCCGGGAGGCGGAGCTTGCAGTGAGCTGAGATCCAGCCACTGCAACTCCAGCCCGGGAGACAGAGCGAGACTCCGTCTCAAAAAAAAAAAAAAAAAAAAAAAGAATAGTTATGCTAGATATAGATCATAGATATGATTATATATGAATATCATTAATCATTAGTTTGTAGCAACTTCTCTTTATTCCAATATTATAATAATCTTCGCTCTACAATCATAACCTAGGAAAAACCAGGTCATACAGAGGAGCTGAGGAGACATAGTGAGAAGTGACCATAAGATGAGCGTGAGCCTTCTGTCATGCCCGGGTAGGGCCACCAGAGGGCTCCTTGGTCTAGCGGTAACACCAACGTCTGGGAAGACGTCCGTTGCCAAGCGGACCGTGGTCTAGCGGTAGCGTCAGTGTCAAGGAAAAACACCCGCTACTTAGCAGACTGGGAAAGGGAGTCTCCCTTTCCCCGGAGTTTAGAGAAGACTCTACTCCTCCACCTCTTGTGGAGGGCCTGACTGCCCGCAGTTATCTGGAGGCCTAACCGTCTCCCTGTCATGCTGTGCTTCAGTGGTCACGCTCCTGGTCCACCTTCATGTTCCATCCTGTACACCTGGCTCTGCCTTCTAGATAGCAGTAGTAAATTAGTGAAAGTACTAAAAGTCTCTGATATGCAGAAATAATGGCATAAGTTGTCTCTCTCCCTCTCTCTCTGCCTCGGCTGCCGGGCAGGGAAGGGCCCCCTGTCCAATGGCCACGTGACCCACGTGACCTTACCGATCATTGGAAATGGCTCACGCTCCTTACCCTGCCCCTTTGTCTTGTATCCAATAAATATCAGTGCAGCCTGGTATTCGGGGCCACTACTGGTCTCCATGTCGTGGTAGTAGTGGTCCCTCGGGCCCAGCTGTCTTTTCTTTAATCTGTCTGGTGTCTTTATTCCTACAATCTCTCGTCTCCGCACACGGGGAGAAAAACCCACCGACCCTGTGGGGCTTGACCCTACATATGTGTAAATAAGTGAATAGAATAATGGCTAACAAAATATGCATAATATGGGCCAGGAGTGGTGGCTTATGCCTGTAATTCCGACACTTTGGAAGGCTGAAGTGGGAGGATTGCTTGAGCCCAGGAGTTACTAGCCTGGACAACATGGCAAGGCTCCGTCTCTACAAAAAATACAAAAATTAGTCAGGTGTGGGGGCACATGCCTGTAGTTTCAGCTACTCAGGAATTTGCAGTGAAAGGCTCAGTTGAGCCTGGGAGGACAAGGCTGCAGTGAGCTGTGATTATGCCACTGACTCCAGCCCAGGTGACAGAGTGAGACCCTGTCTCTAAATAAATAAATAAATAAATAAGCATAATATGCACACATAATATGCAAGTATTTTATGCCAGGTTCTATATCAAGCATGTTACATGCATTTAATCCTGCCAATAATGCAAGTATTATTATATTCTCCATTTTTCAAATATAGAAATAGAGGCTTAGGGAGGTTACTTTGTCCAAAATTACAACCAAAACATGAAGCAGTTTAATGCCAGAGCCTTTGCTCTTAACCATTATGCCCAGAAACGACAGAAACAGATTTTAAAATCAAGTAACACCTTGTCAATAAGTAATAAAACAGGGAAAGAAAGACTGACAGAACAGAAACAGGACAATCTACTATATGCCAAGTACTAAACTAGGCACTAGAAATACAAGATAAATTAAGATCCATGCCCTCAAAGAGTTCACAGCCAAGATATGTAAACAAAAAAAATGTAATGCAGTATGAGTTCTATAATATTATAGATAAACTGCTACGGATATAAAGAAGATTCAAAAATTTGGCTTATGAGGCTTCACATGAGCATTAAATCACTAGATTTTACACATTTATGAGAAGAGTATTCTAAAAGAAGGTCACCCACAAAGTCATAAAGGATCTAAGCACATGTGATAGATAATTGAGTTGACAGGCTAGAGGACTTGATACGAGTTAAGGGAGGCTGAGGTGGGAAGTATGATCAGACAAGAAAAGTAAGCTAGAACCTTATATGCCACTGTGGTATACAGTAGTCCCTTGGTATCCATGGGGGACTGGTTCCAAGACCTCCCTTGGATACCAAAATCCACCAATACTCAAGTCTCTGATATAAAATGGGGTACCTGCCAGGCATGGTGGCTCACGCCTGTAATCCCAGCAATTTGGGAGGCCAAGGTGGGTGGATCACCTGAGGTCAGGAGTTAGAGACCAACCTGGCCAACCTGGTGAAACCCCATCTCTATTAAAAATAGAAAACTTAGCTGGGCATGGTGGCGAGCACCTATAATCCCAGCTACTCAGGAGGCTGAGGCAGGAGAATCACTTAAACCCGGGAAGCAGAGGTTGCAGTAGGCCGAGATCGCACCATTGCACTCCAGCCTGGGCAACAGAGCAATGCTGCACCTTGAAAATAAAATAAAATAAAATAAAATAGGGTACTATTTTCCATGTAACCTATGCACATCCTCCCATATACAGTCAGGCTTTGCTTAACAAGAGGGATATGTTCTCAGAAATGCATCCTTAGGTGATTTAGTCACTGTGTGAACATCATAGGGTGTGCTCACAAAAACCTAGATGGAATAGCCTATTACATGCCTAGGCTATATGGTATAGCCTATTGCTCCTAGACTACAAACCTGTATGGCATGTTATTGTACTGCATACTATAGACAGTTATAACACAATGCTAATTATTTATGTACCTAAATGTGGAAAAGGTACACTAAAAACATAGCATTATAATCTTATGGGACCACTGTCTATCACTGAACAAAATGCTGTTGTGTGATGCATGACTATATTTTAAATAATCTCTAGATTACCTATGATACCTAATACAATGTAAATGCCATGTAAATAGTTGCCATACTGATTGTTTAGGAAATAATAACAGGGAAAAAAAAGTCTATACATCTTTAGTACAGATGCAATATTTTTTTCCTAATATTTATTTATTTATTTATTTATTTATTTATTTATTTATTTATTTTATTCATTTTTGAGACAGACTGCTCTGTCACCCAGGCTGGAGTGCAGTGGAGCGATCTCATCTCACTGCAACTCTGCCTCCAGGGTTCAAGCACTTCTCATACCTCAGTCTCCCAAGAAGCTGGGATTACAGGCGTGCACCACCATGCCCAGCTAATTTTTGTATTTTTAGTAGACACAGGCTGATAGCCAGGCTGATCTCGAACTCCTGACCTCAAATAATCCCCCCACCTCAGCCTCCCAAAGTGCTGAGATTACAGGTAGGAGCCACCATGCCCAGCCTTTTTCCTAATATTTTCAATCTGTGGTTGGTTGCATCCACAGATGTGGAATGCATGGAAGTGGAACCCACTGACAGGAACAGCCAACTATAATATGAAATATATTTAGTCTCTGCCCCTGATACTTGTCACCTGGTTTCTAAAACTTGTGGAATTTTCTGATAGAAATCTCTTTGTTATTTATGACTCTTTTGATAACACCTGAGTTTATGTTAATCCAGTAACTTGGGGGAAGCCCTATATAATCAGGACGGGGCCAGTCACCAGAAAGACAAAGTGCTTAGAAGAGAGGACTGAACTTTCAGCCTCACCCACCAACCTCCAGGAAAGGTGAGTGGGAGGGCTGAAGATTAAGCTCTATAAAGAGTCTTGAACAATGAGATGTGTGAGCTTCTGGTTTGCTGAATAAATGGAAGTGCTGGGGGAGTGGCCTACCCAGAGAGGAGACAGAAGCTCCCCACTCCCCCACACCTCACCCTTATCCATCTCTTCATCCAGCTGTTCATCTGTATCCTTTGCAATGTCCTTAATAAACCAGTAAACATGTTTCCCTGAGTTCTGTGAGCCATCCTAGCCCAAGGAGAGGGGAATCAAGGGAGCCCCATTTGCAGCCAGTCACCTCAACCTCAGCTCACCACAACCTCCACCTCCCGGGTTCAAGTATAGTTCAAGCCATTCTAGTGGTGTGCAGTGATATCTCACTGTGCATTCTCCTAATGTTTAGTTATGCTAAACATCTTTTCAGCAACTGATTTAACACTGTATATCTTCTTTGAAGTACCTGTAAAAGCTTACTAAATATTTTTAATTGTTTGTTTTCTCACTGTTGAGTTTTCAGAGTGCTTTATATATTCTGAAAAATCCTTTGCAGGTGATTTGCAAATATTTTTCTTCCACTCTGTAACTTGTCTTTTCATTCTTTTCATAACGTCTTTTGCAAGCAAAGTTTTTAATTTAATGAAATCCAAATTATCAATTTTTTTATTTTATGAATCATGCTTTTGTCATCATTTGACAAGCTTCTTGCCTAAACTTAAGTTACAAAGATCTTCTCCATGTTTTCTTCTAAAAGTTATACAGCCTTCTATCTCACATTTCGATGTGCGGTATATATCCAGTAAATTTTTGTATAATGTGTGTAGTTTCGGTGGAGGTTCATTACTTTTGTAAAAGGATGCCTGATAGCTCCAGCACCAAGACCATTCGTTTTCCACTGAATCACCTTTGCGACTTTGTAGATTATTACTGGCCTTCTTTGTATGGGTCAGCCTATGTCCAAAATCTCTTAACTCCACTTGATCTATATGTCTATCCCTTTGCCAATACCACAGTCTTCATTAACCTAGTTCTGTACTAAGTTTTAAAACCATATAGTTTGTTTCTTTGCTTATATTTCATATTTTTAGACAGGATCTCACTTTGTCACCTAGGCCGGAATATGGTGGCACAATCATAGTGCACTCAAATTCCTGGGCTCTGGCAATCCTCCTATATCAGCCTCCCAAGCAGCAGGGGACTACAGGCATGTACCACCATGTTGAGTCAATTTTTTTTTTTCTTAGTTTGTAGAGATGGAGGTCTCACTATGTATTTTTTAACTGACAGAAATTACACATTTTTATTGTATAAACATGTTTTGAAGACACGTATACACGATGGAATGGCTCAAACTAATAACATGCCTCACAAACACATTTTTAATAAGAATACTTAAAAATCTATTATCTACATGATTTGATTTTTTTTCCCCAACATTATTCTTCTTTTTCAACATTGTTTTGGCTACTCTAGAGCCTTTGCTTTTCTATATTAACTTTAGAATCAGCTTCTCTATAACTACAAAAAGTACTGCTGGGATTTTTATTATTATTTCATTAAATCTATAGATCAATTTGGGGAGAATCAATATCTTCCAATTAATGAACCTTCCAATTAATGAATATGGTATGCCTCTCCATTTATTTAAATCTTTTATTTCTTTAATCAGGGTTTTATAGTTTTCAGCATACAGAATATATACATATACTTTTTTTTTTTTTTTTTTTTTTTGAGACAGAGTTTCACTCTTATTGCCCAGGCTGGAGTGCAATGGCGCAATCTCAGCTCACCACAACCTCCACCTCCCACGTTCAAGCAATTATCCTGCCTCAGCCTCCCAAGTAGCTGGGATTACAGGCATGCACCACCATGCCTGGCTAATTTTGTATTTTTAGTAGAGATGGGGTTTCTCCATGTTGGTCAGGCTGGTCTCGAACTCCTGACTTCAGGTGATCCACCCATCTCAGCCTCCCAAAGTGGGATTACAGGCATCAGCCACTGCGTCCAGCCCAGATCCTGCATATATTTTGTTATATTTACACCCTACATATTTCTTTTTTTTGGAGCTATTAAAATTTTTTAAAACTCAGTTCTCAATTGTTCATTGCTAGTACACAGAAATATGGTTGCTTTTTGTGGCCTGATCTTATATCGCTTACTAAACTCACTTATTCTAGGAAGTTTTTACAATTCTTGGGATTTTCTTTATAGACAATCATGTCATCCACAAACAGGAACAATTTTATTTCCTCCTTTTCAGTCTGTATGTCATTATTTATTTATATATCTTTGCTGCACCAAACTCAAGTCTCATTCTGGATTGCTGATGACACAAATGTTAGATATTTTGATATTATCTCATAGGTCACTGAGGCTCTGTTTATTTTTTTACATGGTTTTCCCTGGTTGTTCAGATTAGATCATTTCTATTGATCTGTTTTCAAGTTCACTGAATCTTTCACCTATCATGTCCATTCTGCTATTGAGCCCATTCAGTGAGTTTTTTATGTCTGTTATTGTACATCTTGGGTCTAAATGTTCTATTTAGTTGTTCTTTACGTCTTCTATTCCCTTGCTAAGATTGTCTATCTTCCTGCTCATTCTTGGAGCAAAGTCATAATAGCTGATTTAAAGTCTTTTAAATGTAATTTTAACATCTGTATGATCCCGGCACTGGCATCTACCTTTTTCTATATGAGTTGAGATTTGTCTGATTCTTTCTAAGCTGAGTGATTCCAGGTTGTATTCTGGACATTTTGAACATTATGTAATGAGACTCTAGGTCTTATTCAAGTCCCACCAAGAATGTTGGTATTTTTGCTTTAGCCAGTAATTGACCCAGTTGAGTTCATGCTTCAAGTTCTGACCAGCCTTCTGTAGGTTGTATTTCTAATGTCAATTCAGTTTTCAAAGCCTTTGCAGTTATATTTAACGTGTTCCATAAGTACTCCACGCAGTTTCCAGTTTGGGATGTGGGCAATAGTCTATCCCATAATTCAGTTCTCAAAGTCCGTATGTGCTGTTTAGGATTGGACCCATGCATGCACAGACTGGAGGTCAGCTCAGGAGTCCAAAAGCAACTTTAGGTGGTCAGTTTCCCAAGTTCCTCCCTCATCTACAATCTTTCATTTCACTGGGGCTCCCCTTTTCCAGTCTTCCAGCAGAACTCTGGGGCTTTATTAACACCACTCTGCAGAGTACTTCCCATGACTGTGCTCACATCAGGCAAGGCCAAGCAACAGAACAGCAGAGGGAGAAAAAAAACAGTGGGGATTTGCCCAACTCGTTCCAGACCATAGCTCCTCCAATCTGAGAAGAAGGATCCTCTCCCTCTATTTTAGGCTTTTGCCTGCCCCCATTGAGTCCACTGTCAAGGATTGTTTGAGGCCTGGGTGTAAGAGAATAAACAAAAAGAGAGAAAGATGTAGGATTTCCATGCTTTCTCTGGGCATTAGGAGACCCCTTTCCTCCTCCTCGAGTCAGAACTAGAAGACTTCTCTCGATGCATTTTCTGTCCATGTCAATGCTCACTTCCAAGTTGCAGGACACATTAAGTTCAGGCTGGGGCATACTGGAAGAAAAAAATGGTAAACTCACTGCTGGTTCAATGGTACTTTGAATTCTGGTCTTCTTCCCCAGTCTGTCTCCTACAATTTACTTTTCAGAGGCCTCAAATAGCCACTCCAAGAATTTTGCCCAGGTTTTTAGCTGCATTCAGTGGGAGAGACAGAGTGAAGTGCGCTGACTCCATCTCATCTGGAACCAGAACCTGGACTACTGTTTTTCTTAACAAACTTTGTAGAACTGATTATTTTAAACTACTTGTATAACCTGGAACTTAATTAAAAATTAAAAATAAATCCTATAATAATCTTATTGAGGTAGAGGGGGAAAGCTAGTAGAATCACATTTTTTAAAAGCACATATACTTTTGGACATTATATGTACGTGAAAAAAGGTGAAGTTCTTAATTGTACTTTGCTTGTTATATTTGAATCTTGTTTTACCTGTGGACTTTCATAAATATTAGGATGATTACACATTTTTTAAAAAGAAGAATAAAAAAAGCAGGAATTACCCAAAGTGTGAGAAAAAGGAAGCAGTTTGCAGATGAGAGGCTGTAAGCCTCAAGAAACTGAAAATATGGCCGGGCGCTGTGGCTCACGCCTGTAATCCCAGCACTTTGGGAGGCCGAGGCAGATGGATCATGAGGTCAGGAGATCGAGACCATCCTGACTAACATGGTGAAACCCCATCTTTACTAAAAATAAAAAAAATTTAGCTGGGCATGGCAGCGGGCACCTGTAGTCCTAGCTACTTAGGAGGCTGAGGCAGGAGAATGGCATGAACCCGGGAGACAGAGCTTGCAGTGAGTGGAGATCATGCCACTGCACTCCAGCCTGGGCAACAGAGCGAGATTTCGTCTCAAAAAAAAAAAAAAAGAAAGAAAGAAAGAAAGAAACTGAAAACAGTTCAGGAAGACCAGCACTCCGGGTATAAGCCCAACATTTTCGACAGAAAAAGGAGAAGCAGCAGGCAGGGATCAGTTCAGTGTTTTGTATGCCATGTTACGGTGTGTGGATTTTACATGAGAAAAAGAAGATTATGAATAGTTTTTAGCAAAGGCTGGGGAGTGACATAACTGTTAGTATGTTAGAAGGATCACTCTTGCCGCAAAACATTAAGGTGAATAGAAAGTAAATCTTAGTGACTGAATTTAAGGGAAACAGTGAGTTGCAGAATAGCATATATGTAGATTCCATACGTTGTTGTGGAAGGTGGGTAATGGAGGGGGATTTTATATACACATGCATAAACATATGGATGATTATATATTATGATAGACGATTATATATATGTGTGTGTGTATATATGTGTGTATATATACATATCTAGACATAGATATATAGAGCTGATTATAATATGCATAGAACATTTCCGGAAAATACACAGGAAACCGGTAACAGTAGTTAACTGTGGAGAAGAAAGCGAGGGGCTTAAAGGAAACTTACTTCTCACTTTATTTCGTTGTGTTGATTTTTAAGTTTCTTATTGTGACCATTTACACTCTTAAAAAGGTTTATTAGTGAAATGGAGGGAAAGCCTATGCACAAACTGGATATTAGTTATATATGATGATATTAAAACAAGATAAAGTATCAATGAGCCTAATATTCAGTAGACTGTTCTAGCATATCATTAGCACTCAAACACTACTATAGATGTCCTGACACAAAAGATATTACCAACTTTTTTTTTTTTTTTGAAACGGAGTCTTACTCTGTCACTTAGGCTGGAGCGCAGTCACACGATCTTGGCTCACTGCAACCTCTGCCTCCCAGGTTCAAGTGATTCTCCTGCCTCAGCCACCGGAGTAGCTAGACTACAGGTGTGCACCACTGTGCCCAGCTAATTTTTGTATTGTTAGTAGAGATGGGGTTTCACTATGTTGGCCAGACTGGTCTTGAACTCTTGACCTCAAGTGATCCACCCACCTCAGCCTCCCAAAGTGCTGGGATTACAGGCGTGAGCCACCGCACCCGGCCATTACCAACTATGTATACATTAAGTTCACAACACAAAATAGCTTTTAATTACATTACAATGCAATGGGTAAAAAGGGAAAAAGTAAAATATCTTCTCCTTCTCTGACCCCTCTGATTCTAATCACCTCAGGGTCTTCTTGAGCTATATGTGATTCCAAATGTTCTTTGTGCATATGGAGCATATATAAATATGTACATGTGTTTTCAGGTAAAGACATATACATTCTATTCCATTTCAAGGAAATAGACCTCTGCTCCTTGAAATAATTTAAATCTATTCTATTCTCTACGTGTCATTTTTCTAAACGAAAGAAGAGTAACGAGTAAACGAATCCCCAAGCCTACAGATAATGTTACATCTTCCAAGGAGAAAAATGTTAAAATGAACATACTCAACAGATAAAGTTCTCGGAGACCTCCACACACCCTTTGATGAAACAATGAACATCAACAAGGACAAGCAAAAGTTACTTTAGGAGAAAAAAAAAATGCACAGGATGAAATAAACAAAAGAGTAGATTATATGTTATACAGGAGGATAAAGGATGGAATGAAGGGTAAGGATATATCCCTAATCTTTCAGGTCCCAGTATGTAACTATTATTCTCTCCCACAAAAGGTCTCTGTGGAGCAATGTTCACAGTCTTCTATACTGGATAAACCAGTGATCTAATCCAGAAATTACATACTTCTTCTATTCTCATGACTGGGAAAAAGGAGCAGTCATACGTTGCAGCAGAAGATGGAGACTTTAAACAGGCAAGGCAGAACAGGTGCAGTTGCTCTCCTGTAATAGTAACCCTTTTTCCCAACTCTCAGCTTGTGCTCTGTAGTCTAAAAGGCAAAAATAAAACCCAGGACCAATATTTCAGGGTAAAAAAAAAAAAAAAAAAAAAAAAATCCCTGAAAATCAAAACAAAATCATTTCCCCTTCACAACCTATAAAGAAAAATGTAGTTTTCCTGAATTTATATGAGGCAAGACAAACTAATTCCCAAATATCTCAACTGAGAATAAAATTGTTTCATTATCAAACGATGACATTTATTGTTATTTTTTGGTATTAGTTGGACCTCCACTCACTTTACAGGATGGAAAGAAGAAAAGTTTTAAATAATTAAATAATCCTTTAATTAATTACCTTCTCACCCAAGGGAATAAACAGAAAAATATCAGTTCTACTCAGGACGTTACACTGAAAAATGAAAAAGTACAAGAGATGATGCTGATCACTCGCAGTATAAAGAACTAAGATGGAACAGAAGGGCCAAACAACTTTCTATTCAATCACTGACGTAAGTAGTGATTTTTAAATATAACCAACGTTGTCAGATTGAACATACTATGGAGGGAACACACATAAGAATAAATAAGCACTCCTGTAATCCCAGCTACTCAGGAGGCTGAGGCAGAAGAATTGCTTGAACCCGGGAGGTGGAGGTTGCAGGGAGCCGAGATGGCACCACTGCACTTCAGCCTGGGCAACAGTTCAAGGCTCCATCTCAAAAAAACAAAAAGAAAAGAAAAAGAAAAAGAAAGAATAAATGAGAAATCAGATCTACAGAATTTTTTTTCATTATTTATTTACTTAGACACGGGGTCTCACTCTGTCACCCAGGTTGGAACACAGTGGCATAATTATGGCTCACTGCAGCCTTGACCCCTGGGCTCAAGTGATCCTCCCACCTTAGCCTCTCAAGTAGCTGGGTCCACCAGTGCACATGATTACACCTGGCTAATTTTTTTATTTTTTGTAGAGACAGGGTCTCTCGCTATGCTGCTCAGGCTCATCTCATACTCCTGGCCTCAAATGATCCTCCTGCCTTGGCCTCCCAAAGTGCTAGGATTACAGATATGAGTCACTGCAC
Organism: Theropithecus gelada; assembly: GCF_003255815.1. Classification (NCBI taxonomy): domain Eukaryota; kingdom Metazoa; phylum Chordata; class Mammalia; order Primates; family Cercopithecidae; genus Theropithecus; species Theropithecus gelada. The sequence goes on from NC_037674.1 coordinate 18,270,622, forward strand.
CTGGCCTACACAATACTTTTAAAAGAAAAACATTTTGTTATGCTCAAGTAAATATTTATATCCAATTAGATGCCAGTAAATGATGTATAAACTTTTAAAGATCCCAAGAAGACTTCCTTTGATAAAAAGATACACTAAATATAAATACAGCAAGTCCTCATTTAATGTCATTGAGAGGTTCTGGGCTTTAAGCAAAACAACATGTAACGTAATTTGGTCCTTGAAAAACTTTATTGAGTTCAAAGTCATTCTGTCATAACATTAGGGAGGAAGGAAAATTGGTTTTGTTATACATTGTTTCACTTAAAGTTGCAGTTTCCAAGAACCTATTGAGACTTAAGTGAGGACTTACTGTAACAGGAATTTTACAATATTCCGAATTCCTAAAACATTAAACCAACCTATATGCAAGAGTTAAAAAACAACAAAAAAAGCAAACTCAAATCCTTAAACCGAATGAAAATTTTCTGGAAGATCCAGGGGACTGTCTTCCATTATAATAAAGAGTTGACTCTCTATATGACACGGTCTTGGGACTCGGAGCCCCTAGTCATCGAAAGGTGACTATCAACGAGTATTTACAGCACTTTTCAGCAAATTATTCCAGAACCTCAATATTTATTTTTCTCACTCAGAAAAAAATCAACAATAAAGTTTATGAAGTAACTAACCAGAAAGGGAATAGGTATGTTATCCTATCTTCCCACACCAATTTACAAATATATGCTATAACTGAATATAAAGATACTTTGTGCTGTTATTTTGTCACTAAGCATAATATAAAAGTCAAGTTTAAATATACACAATCTCTGCCTTTTAAGAGGCCTACAACTTAAAAGAGAATACAAACTTTTTTTTTTCTGTTCTTTTTGTTTTGTTTTGTTTTTGAGACGGAGTCTTGCAGTCTCCCAGGCTGGAGTGCAATGACGTGATATCGGCTCACTGCAAGCTCTGCCTCCCAGGTTCACGCCATTCTCCTGCCTCAGCCCCCTGAGTAGCTGGGACTAAAGGCACCTGCCACCACGCCTGGCTAATTTTTTGCATTTTCAGTAGAGACAGGTTTTCTCCGTGTTAGCCAGGATGGTCTGAATCTCCTGACCTCCTGATCCGCCTGCCTCGGCCTCCCAAAGTGCTGGGATTACAGGCGTGAGCCACCAGGCCCCACCAAGAATACAAATTTATTTATTTATTCATTTTTGAGATAGAGTCTCACTCTGTTACCCAGGCCAGAGTCCAATGGCGCAGAATTGGCTCACCGCAACCTCAGGCCTCTCAGGTTCAAGTGATTCTCCTGCCTCAACCTCCTGAAAATTTATTTTTTTTTAAATACCATAAAACAAGTTGAAAAGTGCACAAGATAATAAACAAGGCAAAATACAGTCCTTATTAAAACCTATTGAGGGAAGTGTGTTAGCCCAATAGCAATTAGTACCCAGTGGTCATATTGTGGTCTCAACTGTTTCCCAATACAAGGAAACAGAGTTACTAGGAGAAACAGGGCTCCTGATTCCGAATACGGCACAGAAAAAGTTTAAGGAACTTAAATGTTAGCTGGGTATTCTTTCTTTCTTTCTTTCTTTTTTTATCTGAGATGGAGTTTCATTCTTGTTGCCCAGGCTGGAGTGTAATGGCGGATCTCAGCTCACTGCAACCTCTGTCTCCCAGGTTCAAGCGATTCTCTTGCCTCAGCCTCCCAAGCGCACCACGATGCCCAGCTAATTTTTTGTATTTTCAGTAGAGATGGGGTTTCACCATGTTGGCCAGGCTGGTCTTGAACTCCTGACCTCAGGTGATCCACCCACCTCAGCCTCCCAAAGTGCTGGGATTACAGAGATGAGCCAGTGAGCTCGGCCTAAAGCTGGGTATTCTTATATCAGACAAAACAGAATTTAAACCAACAACAATCAAGAAGGACAAAGAAGGGCATTATATAATGATAACAGGTTCAATGCAATAAGACTTAACTATTCTAAATATATATGCACCCAACATTGAAGCATCCAAATTCATAAAACAAGTTCTTCTTGACCTATGAAAAGACTTAGCCCCACATAGTGGGAGACTTCTACACCCCATTGACAGCATTAGACAAATCATCAAGGCAGAAAACTAACAAAGAAATTCTGAACTTAAACTCGACACTTAACCAATTAGACCTAATAGACATCTACAGAATACTCCACCCAATAACCACAGAATATACATTCTTCTCATCTGCACATGGAACATATTCTAAGATTGACCACATGCTAGGTCACAGAGCAAGTCTCAATAAATTCAAAAAATCAAAACCTAGCACTCTCAGACCACAGTGCAATAAAAAATAGAAATCAATACCAAAAAGATCTATAAAAACTACAAAAATACATGGAAATTAACCTGTTCCTAAGTAACTAATGTGTGAACGATGAAATTAAGGCAGAAATTTAAAAAAAAATCATTGAAATTAATGAAGACAGAGACAAAACTTACCAAAATATTTGGGATGCAGTTAAAGCAATGTTAAGAGGAAAGTTTGTAGCACTAAATGCCTTCATCAAGAAGTCAGAAAGATCTCAAATTAACAATCTAACATCTTGCATAGAAGAAATAGAAAAAAAAAAAAAAAGAGAACTAATCCCAAAGCTAGTAAAAGAAAATAAATAACCAAAATCAGAGAAGAATTTAACAAAATTGAGACTCAAAAATCCATACAAAGGATCAATGAAATAAAGGGATAATTTGTTGAAAGAATAAACAAGATTGATAGACCACTAGCTACATTACCAAAGGGGGAAAAAAAGAGAAGATCCAAATAAGCACAATCAAAAATGACAAGGATGACAACTGATCCCACAGAAATAAAAAAGATTCTCAGAAATATAATGAACACCTCTAAGCACACAAACTAGAAAATCTAGAGGAAATGGATACATTCCTGGAAACACACAAACTTCTAATATTAAACCAGAAAGAAAGTGAAAACTTGAACAGACCAACAAGATTCAAAATTGAATCAGTAATGAAAAACCTACCAACCAAAAAAAAGCTCTGTATCAGACAGATTCACAGCCCAATTCTACCAGCTGCACAAAGAACTGGTATCAATCCTACTGAAACTATTAAAAAAAAAAGGGGGGGGGGATGAGTGGCACCTCCCTAATTCATTCTATAAAACCTGCATTAGCCTGATACCAAAATTTGGCAGAAAAACAACAAAAAGAGACAACTTCAGGCCAATATCCCTAATGAACACAGACACAAAAGTCCTCAACAAAATACTAGCAAACCAAATCCAGCAGCACATCCAAAAGTTAATTCACCATGATCAAGTAAGCTTTAGTCTTGGGATGCACAGTTGGTTCAACACATGCAAATAAAAAAATGTGATTCACCACATAAACAGAATTAAAAACAAAAACCACATAGTCATAGTCATCTCAATTACATGCAGAAAAAACTTTTCAATAAAATCCAACATCCCTTCATGATAAATACCCTCAACAGACTATAAATACCTTTTATTTATATGATAAATATCTTTCAAACAGGCATCGAAAGAACATACCTCAAAATAATAGCTATCTATGGCCAGGCACGGTGGCTCACACCCGTAATCCCAGCACTTTGGGAGGCGGAGGCCGGGTGGATCACCTGAGGTCGGGAGTTCCAGATCAGCCTGACCAACATGAAGAAACCCCGTCTCTATTAAAAATCCAAAATTAGCCAGGCATGGTGGCGCATGTCTGTAATCCCAGCTACTCGGGAGGCTGAAGCAGGAGAATCGCTTGAACCCAGAAGGCAGAGGCTGCAGTAATCCAAGATCACACCATTACACTCTAGCCTGGGCAACAAGAGCAAAACTCTGTTGTGCCAAAAAAAAAAAAAAAAAATTTAATAAAAATAATAGCCATCTATGACAAACCCACAGCCAACATCACACTGAATGGGCAAAAGCTAGAATCATTTCCCATGAGAACTGGAATAAGACAAGGATGCCTACTCTCACCACTTCTACTCAACATAGTATTGGAAATTCCAGCAAGAGGAATCAGGCAACAGAAAGAAATAAAAAGCATCCAAATAGGAAAAGAAGTCAAACTATCTCTCTTCACTAACAACATGATTCTATACCTAGAAAACCCTAAAGATTCCACCAAAAGGCCCCTAGAACTGATAAACAACCTCAGTGAAGTTTCAGTATACAAAACCAATGTACAAAAATCAGTAGCATTTCTATAGACTAATAATGTTCTAGCTGAGAGTCAAATCAAGAACACAAGCCCATTTAAATAGCCACCATAAAAGAATTAAAAAAAAAAAAAAGAAAAACCTAGGAATACAGCTAACCAAGGAGGTAAAACATCTCTACAAGGAGAACTATAAAACATTGCTGAAAGAAATCAGAGACGACATAAATAAATGTTAAAACATTCCATGCTCATGGATTGGAAGAATTAGTATTGTTAAAATGGCCATACTACCCAAAGCAATTTACAGATTCAACACCATTCCTATCAAACTACCAATGTCATTTTTCAGAGAATTAGAAAAAAAAATTCTAAAATTCATATGGAACCAAAAAAGAACCCAAATATCCAAAGCAGTCTTAAGCAAAAAAGAACAAAGCATCACATTACCCAACCTCAAACTATACTATAAAGCAACGGTAATCAAAACAGCATGGTACTGTCTCAAAAACAGACACACAGACATGGAACAGGTTAGAGAACCCAGAAATAAAACCACACACCTATAACCATCTGATCTTTGACAAAAGTCAACAAAAGCAAGAAACGGGGAAAGGCCTCCCTATTCAATAAATGGTGCTGGGATAACTTGCTAGCCATATGCAGAAGACTGAAACTAGACCCCTTTCACCATATACAAAAATTAACTCAAGATGTGTTAAAAAATTAAATGTAAGACCTCAAAGTAAAAATTCCTACAAGAAAACCTAGGAAATACCTTTGTTGACACTGGCCTTGGCAAAAGTTTTTTGGCTAAGTCCCCAGAAGTAACTGCAACGATAACAAAAAATGACAGGTAGGACCTATTTGAACTAAAGAACTTTCATAAAGCAAAAGAAACTACCAACAGAGTAAACAGAAAACCTACAGAATGGGAGAAATTATTTGCAAACTATGTATCCTCCAAAGGTCTAACATTCAGAATTTGTAAGAAACTTAAACAAATGAACAATAAAAAACAAATCACCCTATTGTAAAACAGGCAAAGGACAAAGTGAAATATTAAAGTGTTCAGAGAAGGCCGGGTGTGGTGGCTCATGCGTATCATCTCAGCACTTTGGGAGGCCAAGGCAGGCAGATCACCTGACGTCGGGAGTTCAAAACCAGCCTGTCCAACATGGAAAAAGCTGGTCTCCACTAAAAATACAAAATTAGCCAGGCGTAGTGGCACATGCCTGTAATCGCAAATACTTGGGAGGCTGAGGCAGGAAAATCCCTTGAATCCAGGAGGCAGAGGTTGCAGTGGGCCGAGATAGCACTACTGGACTCCAGCCTAGGCAACAAGAACAAAACTCCGTATCAAAAAAACAAACAAAAAAAAGTGTTCAGAGAAAAACTCACCAACCTAGATTCTGTACCCCCCAAAATTATCCTTCAAAAGTAAAGGAGAAATAGACTTTCTCAGACAAAAACTGAGGTAATTTTTTGGCGGTAGACTTCTCTTGCAAGACATGTTAAAAGTTCTTTGGAGAGAAGGAAAGTAATATAGGGTAGAAACCCAGATCTGAAGAAGGAAAAAGTGAAGGCAACATAATAAATTATTTTTCTTATGCTTAATTGATCTAACAGATAACAGTTTGCTCAAAATAATAATAGCAACAATGTATTGAATTATGTATGCTTATGTATATATTTTGCACATACAAATATATATATGCTTATGTATGCTGAATATATATGATGACTACAATGATATAAAGGACAGGAGGGAGAAATTAGGATAATTTTATTACAAGAAAATACCTTCACATTACCTTTGAAGTGGCATAGTGTTATTTGAAAGTGGACTTGGATTAGTTACAAATCTGTACTGCAAAATCTAAGGCAATCACTAAAAAAACTAAAAACAGAAGTGTAATTGATATGTTAAGAAAGGAGAGAAGGCCAGGTGTGGTGGCTGTAATCCCAGCACTATGGGCGGCCGAGGTGGGTGAACTGATGGAGGTTAGGGGTTCGACCAGCCTGGCCAACATGAGACCAGCCTAGCCAACATGGTGAAACCGTGCCTCTACTAAAAATACAAAAACTAGCTGGGCATGGTGGCACGCGTCTGTAGTCTCAGCTACTTGGGAAGCTGAGGTGGGAGGATCACTTGACCCCAGGAGGCAAAGGTTGCAGTGAGCCGGAGATTGCATCACTGGCACTCCAGCCTGGGTGACAAAGCGAGATTCTATCTAAAAACAAAAACAAAAACTACAAAAGACAGAAAAATAAGACAAAACAACAACAACAACAACAGGCTGGGCACAGTGGCACACACCCTTGTAATCCCAGCACTTTGTGAGGCTGAGGCAGGAGGATCACTTGAAGCCAGGAGGTGGAGATCAGCCTGGGCAACATAGTGAGACTCTGTATCCACCAAATTTTAAAAAATTAGCTAGGCATGGCAGCACACACCTGTAGTCCCAGTTACTCAGGAGGCCAAAGCAAGAGGATCACTTGAGCCCAGGAGTTCAAAGCTGCAGTGAGCTATGATCACACCACTGCACTCTAGCCTGGGTGACAGAGTGAGACCCCATCTCAAAAAAGAAAAGAAACAAAGAACAAGACAACAAATAGAAAACAGTAACAAAAATGGTAGATATTAATCTATCTATACAAACAATCACTTCAAACATCAATGGTCTAAATGTACCAAATAAAAGAGACTGGACAGACTAAATCAAAAAACAAAACCCAATTGTATGTTGTCTACAAGAATGTTGAAGTGATTGTTTGTATAGATAGATTGAAGTATGTAAATGCAAATAAAGTAAATGGATGTAAATTATATACCCTACTAATACTCAAAAGAAAGTAAATATTGCTATATTAATTTGACAGAGCAGGATCCATGTAAAAAAAATTGACAAGTATAAAGAAGGGCATCATAGCCAAGCACAGTAGCTTGCACCTGTAATCCCAGCTATTCAGGAGGCTGAGGCAGGAGGATCACTGAGGTCAGGGGTTCAAGACCAGCCTGAACAACCTAGTGAGTACATCCCCAAGAAAATTAATAGTAATAATAACAAGAGTATTACATAATGATAAAGGGGTCAATTCTCTAAGAAGCCATATACTATGTGCCTAATAATATCTAGAAATATGCATGCATCTAACAATAGAGCTTCAAACTACATGAGGTAAAAAAACAATAGAACTGTAAGGAGAAAGACAAATGCACTATTATAGCTGGAGACTTCAAAACTCTTCTGTCAGAAATGAACAGATCCAGCAGCCAGAAAATCAGTAAAGACACAGCTGAACTAAACAATACCATCAATTAACTAGATATAACTGACATCTACAGACTACTTAAGCCAACAACAGCAGAATACACATTATTCTCATGCTCATACAGAATATTCACCAAGACCGACCACATTCTGAGTGCTATAAAATATACCCTAACAAAATAATAGAAATCATACAATGTCCACTCTCAGAACACAGTGGAATTTAACTAGAGATCACTATTAGAAAGACAACTGGAAAAATTCTGAAATACACGGAGATTAATACAACGCACTTCTAAACACATGAGTCAAAGAAGAACTATCACAAGAAGTTTTAAAATATTTCATGCTGAATAAAAATAAAACATAACATCAAAATTTCTGGGATGCACTGAAAACGGTGCTTGAAGGGAAATTTATAGCACTGAGTGCATGTAGTAGAAAAGAAAGATCTAAAATCAATAACCAAAGTTTTTACTTTAGGAAACTAGAAAGCAAATTAAAGCAGAAGAGAAGAAATAATAAAAATTAGAGCAGAAATCAATCAAATTAAACATAGAAAATCAATAGAGAAAATTCAAAATATTTACAAAAGACCTATATGATAAAAGACTGATATGCAAATATTTGAATAATTCTAAAAACTCAACAATAAGAAAACAAACCACCTGATTTTAAAATCGGTCAAACACTTCTGACACCCCACCAAAGAAGATATACAGATGGCAAATAAGCCCATGAAAAAGTGCTCCACATCACACATCATTAGAGAAACGCAAATTAATGACAATGAGATGTCACTACACACCTGTTAGATGACCAAAATCCAGATCACTGACAATACCAAATGCTGGTGAGCATGTGGAACTCTCATTCACTGCTGATGAGAATGCAAAATGATACAGCCACTTTGGAAGAAAATTTGGCAGTTTCTTATAAAACTAAACACGCTCTTATTATCAAATCCAGCAACAATGCTCTTTGGTATTTCCCCAAACAAGTAGAAAACTTTTCCCACACAAAAATCTGCACAGCAACCAAGATATCCCTCATTAGGTGAATGGATAAATGAACTGTGGTACCTCTAGACAATGGAATATTATTAAATGTTTAAAAAAATGACCTATCAAGCCATGAAAAGATGTGGAGGAAACTTAAGTGCGCATTACTAAATGAAAGAAGCCAATAAATGTATGACTTTAAATATATGACATCTGGAGAAGGCAAAATTAAAGAGAAAGTAAAAAGATTAGTCATCACCAGAGTTTAGGAGGCAGGGAAACAGAGAGTACACACAGGATTTTTAGGGCAGTGAAAAGAGAGAGAGATGGTTCCTGACATACAATGGTTCAACTTACAATTTTTCAACTTAAACGAGTTTATCAGAACATAACCCCATCATAAGTTGAGGAGCACCTGTATACACATAATGGTGGATATATGTCATTACACATTCATCCAGACCCACAGAATGTTCAATAAGAGTGAATCCTATTGTAAAACTATGGGATCTCGGTGATAATGACGTATCAATGTAGGTTCATCAATTGTAACAAATGTACAGCTGTGGGGGATGATGATACTGAGGGAGTACATACATGTGAGAGGGCAGGCAATATGTAGGATACCTCTATACTTTCCTCTCAATTTTGCTGTGAACCTAAAACTGTCTTTTTTAAAAAGTATTTTAAAAATTAGAGAAAAAAGAAAATTTAATATTTGCCTGTCTCAGGCTGGGTGTGGTGGTTCACATCTTTAATTCCAACATTCTGGGAGGCCGAGGCAAGACGACTGCTTGAGCCCAGGAATTTGAGATCAGCCTGGGCAACATAGCTAGACTCTATGTCTCTACAAAAAAAAAAAAAAAAATTAGCCGAGTGTGGTGGCACACACCTGCGGTCCCAGCTACTCTGGAGGCTGAGGCCAGAGGACTGGTTGGGCCACAAGATCGAGGCTGCAGTGAGCTGTGTTTGGGCCACTGCACTCCAGCCTGGGCGACAGATAAATAAATAAATAAATAAATGATCTGCCTGTCTCACTTCAGGATTCTAGGCGTGTACCAAATTCTATTAAGACTAGAATGGAAATCTAACTTTTTTAGAAGTACTGATGGTTCCTGAGGAACCATCATTTCACTATAGAAATGACTAATGATCAGATTTGAAATCAAAGGACAGAAGTTTTTTTTCTCTTACAGTGGCACTGTAAATCTATACTTTTTTATTTGAGACAGGGTCTGGTTCTGTTGCCCAGGCTAGAGTGCAATGGCACCTTCTTGGCTCACTGCAACCTCCGCCTACTGGGCTCAAGCGATTCTTATACCTCAGCCTCCAGAGTAGCTGAGATGACAGGCACACGCCACCACGCTTGGCTAAATTTTGAATTTTTTAGTAGAGATGGGGTTTTACCATGTCGCCCAGGTTGTTCTCAAATTCCCGATCTCAGGCGATCCACCCACCCTGGCCTCCCAAAGTGGTGGGTTTACAGGCATGAGCCACCGCGCCTGGCCTAAACTATACTTATTAAAAAGAAAATACAACACAACAACAACAACAACAACAACAACAACAAAAATTGGTGTGTTGAGATACAGCACAAGAGATCATGAAAACTGAGGAAAAAAACAACAAAAAAAATTTTTAATAAAAAAAGAAAATGGAGAAGTGAAGACAGGTAGGATATCATTATAAAACAATCATTTAAAGTGGAAGAAAAAGGAATCTAACAGATTAGAATGGCAATGACCACCTTTGCACAGTTTCAAAGCAAATGAACTAAAAAACAGAGGATGAAGATAATACAGCTGCAAACGGAGAGGGGGAAGAGACACACATAAATGTTTATACAGAGATGTATCTCTGAACAATACTGTGAATAAAAGGATAGGCTTAATAAGTTTTATGGCTCTACTTATTAGGAACACTTTAGAGAATAATAATAATAATAGGTATAGAAGTACTACCTAATAGGCTAATAAATAATTTAGTTTATAAGCAGATAAACATTAAAATACATTTGTAAAAACCAAGTAAAATTCAAGAGTCTTGGCCAGGTGCGGTGGCTCATGCCTGTAATCCCAACACTTTGGGAAGCCAAGATGGGAGGATTGTCTGAAGTCTGGAGTTAGCTGCCTGGCCAACATGGTGAAACCCCATCTCTACTAAAACTACAAAAAATCAGCTGGGCGTGGTGGCACCCACCTGTAGTCCCAGCTACTTGGGAGTCTGAGGCAGGAGAATCGCTTGAACCTGGGAGGCAGAGGTTGCAGTGAACTGATATCGTGCCACTGCGCTCCAGCCTGGGCAATAGAGCAAGACTCCAACTAAAAAAAAAAAAAAAAAAATTCAAGAGTCTAGCTTGATTCATTGGAGAATTGCAGGTTACATCCAGAATATTTCAGAAAGCTTTGAAAAGACAGTAATCTGATACAGCAGCATGGGGGAAGGTCACTCAGAAGAAAATATAGGGTGAAATGCTAAGGCCTTCATACTTTAGGGTCAAAGAGAAAGGAACATACTATTAATGAGAGTTTTGCCTGAACTGAGAAAACCTAGGGTTCTTAAGTACAGAAAAGACTGTGAGAAAGAAAATTGAGAACTGAGGGAATGTGAGAGCAGGCAGTATATGAATTTTGAGAAGAGGAATTGATTAAAAGGAACAGAATTAGGGGTCGGGCTAATTCATCATAAAATATCTTTTTATCTTGTTAAAAAAAAAAAAAAAAAATCCCGGCCAGGCGCAGTGGCTCATGTCTGTAATCCCAGCACTTTGGGAGACTGAGGTGGGCAGATCATGAGGTCAAAAGATTGAGACCACCCTGGCCAACATGGTGAAACTCCGTCTCTACTAAAAATACAAAAACTAGCTGGGTGTGGAGGCGTGTGCCTGCAGTCAGAGTTACTAGGGAGGCTGAGGCAGGAGAATCGCTTGAACCCCAGAGGCAGAGGTTGCAGTGAGCTGAGATCGTGCCACTGCACTCCAGCCTGGTGACAGAGCGAGACTCTGACTCAAAAAAAAAAAAAAAAAAAAAAAAACCCGTATCCCAGCTATCAAAAATTGAACATCAATTTAAAAATTAACTAATCCTATAAAGGGTTAGCCTCTGGTTAAATACTTTTTCCTTACACTCAGCCTTTTCACTGGGATCATTCAGTAAGAAGTCATTATGCCAACATGACAGCAAGAGCAGCTCAGCCCCATAAAAATGTTATCAGAATGGTCCAGATTACAAAGCACCCTCAACAAAATGAAGTTGTGAGGAGTAAGTATGCAGAAGGCATAAGTTAGGAAGCCAAGAGAAGAGAGTCAAGGACTGCCTCACTGAAATAGGGACCAGAAGATTAAAAATCAATTTATTTTTGGAAAGTGAAGGGTTCTTAAGAATGAGATGTCATGCATTTATAAGCAGATAGGAAAAATATTTTAGTTAATAACGTAAAAAATAAAATACAAGAAAAGGAGAGAGCTAGCATCCAAGGGTCTCTAACTCATTCATAAAAGGTACTAAACTGATCTTCAAGCTTTATAAAATAGAATCCTGAGTAAACCATAGTCAAATTAAGCAGGAGAACCTCCTGAAGGGGCAGCAAAGCTGTATCCTGCCTCACCTGGAAGCATCTCCTTGGGGCCAAGTAGGAGAAAGGTGAAGTGGCACTATCCACACCAAGCTGATGCTGACATACCCTTCATGGGCTTGGCTGAGAGTAACACAGGTATCCTGGGATCTGTGCAACCCAGGAAGACGTAGGTCTGGCTGTACCTGTGTGCAGCCTCTACACCATTGAGTTGAGAACAACAACTCAAGAGAAATGGGGAGAAAATAGAAAAGGTCAGAAAAAGAGAGAGCCATCCTTTTACCTATTCTTTCTTCTCCAATTATTTATTTTTCTAGTATTGACAATGGGTGCTAATCTATCCACTGTTTTCCTGATTTACCATGTTGTGGAGAAGCTAAGTTTGAGCTAAAAATGACTATAAAACCAGAACTATTTTACTAGCATCATTCTCTAATCAAATGAGTCACCTGGTAGAGAAACTTGGATATGCCTGGGGCAAAGGAAAATGATCATCCCTATTTAATTTTGTTTCAAATCAAACATTTAAATATAAGTAATACCAGACAGTATGTCATTAAGCTGAGAATACAAAGGTGAACACAAACTAGCAATGTATTCAGGGTTTTATACCACTGGATTCATGTCAGAAAAAAAATTATTCATTTTTATAATAATAACAAATGGGGCCCAAGTAGTAAAATGGACTTCAAAAATGACAACAGGGCCAGAAACAGTTACTCTCTGAAACTGAAGTTAATATGAATCAACACATAATCAACAGTATTATTTTTAATCCATCCTGCAGTGTGATTTGAAGGCAGCTTCCTTACTGTGATTAAAACACATTTAACATCCAAAGACATGAGTAGAGACAACTCAGAGGCATTTGTTATTGGTAGTTTAAAAAAGAAAGGCAAATAGCAGACTTACGACAATACTTTCCAAAGCAGTAAAAATTCTGCTAATTCACACTCTCTCATCCTTACTCCATGAAAAGGAACTCCCAAAGCCCAATTATTCTAAGTAATTACATATTTCTACTACTACTAACTAGTTATAAAATTTCCAAGAGAAAAATGCTCAGCATATTTATACCCGGCTGACACCAGTACATTCAATTAGTACTTAAAGAATGTAATTAAGGTTCAGGAAGATACAAATAAATTATAAATTATCATACAAATCACAAATTGTATATTCTACAAAGGGCTTACCTTGCAGCTTTTTCAAAACAGCAACCTCCATTTTCAGAACTTGTTTTGGTTGTTGAGCTGATTCCACCTTCAGTGCAACATTCTCCCTGGTGAGCATGTCCAAGGCATCGTAAATTTCTCCAAAGCCCCCACCCCCAATCTTTCTCAACTGCACAGAAAATAAGAACACACACACTCAAAATTACTAGAAGATTCTAACTTGAAAGTAATTGATCTGTTATATTTAGAAAATGTATAATTTTACAATCTGTTTTATAAAATATTTCAATATTGTTAAATTAACTATGTATATGCCAAGAAAACATATGCCTGAAAATAACATCAAAACCTTTCCCCACAGGTTTATCCACAAAAAAGTAATGAAATTATTCCACCCACAAACAATTTTAAAATTTAGTTGACAGCCAGCATCAGAAATGTCACCAAAAATACAGTATTTGAAAGAATCTCTTCCTACAAATACCACTCAACAACCAGATTTGTTGTTTTAATTTTAAGGAAGACTTTTTAAACTATGAAATCCTGGCTGAGTGCAGTGGCTCACTCCTGTAATCCTAGCACTTTGGGAGGCTGAGGCGGGAGGCTCACTTGAGGTCAGGAGTTTGAGACCAGCCTGGCCAACATGGTGAAATCCCATCTCTACTAAAAAATACAAAAATTAGCCAGGCATGGTGGCACATGCCTGTAATCCCAGCTACTCAGGAGGCTGAGGCAGGAGAATTGCTTGAACCCAGGAGGCAGAGGCAGTAGTAAGCCAAGATCCTGCCACTGCATTCCAACCTGGGTGACAGAGAGAGACTCCATCTCAAAGACGAAAAAAACAAAAAACACTACAAAATCACCCAGCCCTCTCACCACCACTTATCCTTTTCTCAGGGGTACCTAACAGGGTCCACAGAGCAGGCAGAGAACTCCAGTACCAAACTATCCCAGAATTCACTATACATCTATTTATTCATATACGAGTAAAAAAAAAATCAATTTAAGCAAGTTCAACAAACACTATTCTCTCTGATAAAATATGTGAGCTTAACTGGGGAATATGAGGATGCTGGTCTGAGTATCATAAGCAAGTTTTGAAGAGTCAGTGGCAACTGCACCTATAGGCTCTGAAAGCTGGGTTGTGGGGGTAGATACTTCAAGCTAGATACAGCAATTATTTTCCATTTCCTGAAACTAGGTTGTCTCCTTATCACATTATCCAACATCCAGGATGTGATATAATGTAGGAAGTCATCATAGGCACAGGGTTCTAAATCCTAACCAGCTCAAGACGCCCCAGTTCCATGTTCGATCTCTTTCTCCACTTGATCATCACTGATTACTACATCTAGGTTAATTTATCTTCTGAATTTCTACAGTAATTATTTGTTTAATCATTCAATTAATCACTGTACCGGGCCATACCTCAGGTACCGGGCCAGGGCTCAGATATCACTTGTATTATTACCTTGTATTTTCCAAATTAAAGACCTGTCCATGAAATACTTTGTTTTTAAACTGTCATGTTGATTAACTTTCCATTGTCAATATCCTATCCTGTTACAGAGAAACTAAGCTTCTTCGAAGAGATGGCCATTTGTTCTATTCTATTTCCTTGTGTCCCCCATAGCATTTGGCAAAGTGCTAACTTATAAATATAATCCTATACTTATTACTTTGCACATGTGAGCCATAATCCTTCTTTATTTTTATTTATTTATTTTTAACGTTTTCAGTTGGTAGTCTCACACTGTCTCCAGGGCTGGAGTGCAGTGACATGATCTTGGCTCACTGCAACCTCGGCCTCCCGGGTTCAAGCAATTCTCGTGCCTCAGCCTCCCCAGTAGCTGGGATTACAGGTGTGCGCCACCACGCCTGGCTAATTTATGTATTTTTAGTAGAGATGGGGTCTCACCATGTTGGCCAGGCTGGTCTCAAACTCCTGATCTCAGGTGATCTGCCCACCTCTGCCTCCCAAAATGCTGGGATTCCAGGTGTGAGCCACGGCACCCGGCTGATCCTGCTTTATTGTCATTTGGTGATGGGAAAGGAATACTACATGAAACTACAGGATAAGTTCAAGATTTTTAAAAAGTTCCAGAAGTGGCCAGGTGTGGTGGCTCACACCTGTAACCCCAGCACTTTGGGAGGCCGAGGTGGGCGGATCACGAGGTCAGGAGTTTGAGACCAGCCTGACCAACATGGAGAAACCCTGTCTCTACTAAAAATACAAAAATTAGTCAGGCGTGGTGGCACATGCCTATAATCCCAGCTACTCAGGAGGCTGAGGCAGGAGAATCGCTTGAACTTGGGAGGCGGAGGTTGCAGTGAGCAGAGATCATGCCATTGCACTCCAGCCTGAGCGACAGTGTGAGACTCTGTCTCAAAAAAAAAAAAAAAAGGTCGCAGAAGCATTCAGTTAAATAAATTGTTCCTTCATGGGCCTTGATTGATATACTTATGATTCTTTATATTTTGCCCATTAAATAAAACCTAGTGTAGCTTTAAAAACTCATACACAGTACCAAACAGATTCCTTTCTAACTAAGGACTGGTAGAGGCAGCTTCATGTTTTACCTCACAAAAAAACCTTATTAAATGACAGAATAAAACAACTAGGCTGAAGTAAATGTTTTTGCTTCTTTGTCTATTTCTGTCCCTATAATGCCATTTAAACATTAATAGAGCATTTTTTAATTGGCCTGACAAAGCCCTAAGAAATTATCAAGGTTTATGAGGCAAAGAGAGAGGCAGTTTAGTATGATTGGGGTACACAGATTACAGGAAGAATAGAGGTAAGGTCTGTGGGAGATTGTATTTTCCAACAATAGGCACAATAACATCATCCATCCCTGCTCTTCTTCAATGTGAAGAAAACCTTTCACACTGATGAAGGCAATGTGACCTTGCTACTCCGCCATCAAGAGGTAGAGTCCATTTTCCCCTTAACTGCTTTCATCAACAGAATAGGGCAAAGTGACACTGTGCCAGCTCTGAGGACAGCCCTTAACCAGCCTGGTAGCTTCCATTTCCTGTCTCTTGAAAGCTAGCCACCATGTAAGAAATGGGACCATCTGGCCGGGCGCAATGGCTCACATCTGTAATCCCAGCACTTTGGGAGGTCGAGGCGGGTGGATCACCTGAGGTTAGGAGTTTGAGACCAGCCTTGCCAATATGGTGAAACCCCACCTCTACTCAAAATACAAAAATTAGCCAGTGTGATGGTGCACGCTTGTAATCTCAGCTACTCGGAAGGCTGAGGCAGGAAAGTCGCTTGAACCCGGGAGGCGAGGCTGTGGTGAGCTGAGATTGCGCCACTGCACTCCAGCCTGGGCGACAGAGTAAGACGCTGTCTCAAAAAAAAAAAAAGAAAAGAAAGAAAGAAAGAAATGGGACCATCCTGAGAAGCCACAGCCATGTGGTGATGCCCTAGAAAACAAGCCACCAGGTTGGGGGTTGGGAGTTGGGGGTGAAGAGCTAAGGAACCCCATGATACCAGACAAGTGAGTAAAGAAACCATTTATAAATGGATCCTCTAACTGAAACAATCCTGCTAGTGCCACATAAGAGACAAATCACCCAGGCAAACTCTTCCCAAATTCCTAAGGCACAAAACTGCAAGCAAAATAAAATGATTGTTTGAAGCTTCTAAATTTTGATGTAGTTTGTTACATAACAATAAATAACTAAAACATCATCTGTAACAATGAGCTTGTCATTTTTTTTTTTTAACTAAAAATGCCTCTATGCCCTCCCAAATGTTGGAGATAAGTTCCTCAGATATATTAGTTCTAATTACCAGGACAAGGGAACCATGCCAATTAAGAGTTTCACTTGTCACCTTTTCATATGTCCACTGGAGAACAAACTAGCCTTAACATAGTGCTTAGTGTAATCCTCTCACCAAAGCAACACTCATGTCTGACTTACATAAAAGATTAGCAACTGCCGAATCTCCCTGCACCAGTCCATGATGCTGACATAGTTTTCTTATATTTGGTCAAGTAAATTTTCAAAGTCTACTGACTTACCTAATCAGTAAAACACACTGTACCATACGAATAAAAAATAAAAATTCTATTTCTAAAGGGTCTTCTTTTTCCAATCTGTTCATAAATTAAGGGAACCATTAAAATAGCTTTGTAAAACCTACTAATGGAAAAAAACTTTGGTGGACTGTGTAGCAATAAAAAATAATTAAATATATCCAAAACAAAAATAGTTCCTTAAAGAAATGAGTAGTATTAGAAAGATGGCAGATTCTAGGTCTAGGGAAAGTAAGCCATTGAAAGACTATTAGGATCCTGTCAAAAGAACTCAGAAGACAATGTGAAGTGTGTCCCCTTAGTCAAATAAGACAATTTAAACATCTATAAGGATAACTACCATGGACTGAAACACATAAATTTGTTCAAATCTTTCTTAATTATACTAAAAAACAAATCTAATTGGTCACTTTTGGAGAATGATAAGAAATCAATTCATTGTTTTGAAAACTGGTAAATTTAAAAAGAGAAGCAAGTATTTATCTTGTTTTCCTAATCAAATTGTACCCCAAGATAATCAAATAATTGATGATAAAAAAAATTTGTCCTTATAGATACACTTCAGCTAATAAATGAATTATGGAATATCACTAATTTGCAATCCCTAAATAATAGACCTAGGCAATGATCATCAATAGTGTTACCACCACAAAAAAGATAGACAGATGGACAATAAGATATTATATGCCTCCTAGTGAAGGCTCACAATAACATTTATGAAAAAAAGATGTCCCCATCTCAAAACAAACCTAAAGTCAGATCTAATCCAGCCTGTAGATATAACTACCAATTTACATGAAATACACAAGACAGAGAAACGTGTTAACATCAAATGGAAGCAGATAGCAAAATCCAAACCATGGGAAATTTTACAGACAAATCACCTAATTTTTTCAGTAAATAAATTGTAAGGGGAAAAAAAGAACAATAAAGAGGAAGGAACCTAGAAATGAAAAGAAACTTAAGTGATGGCAACTAATTACAATATCCAGATTTTATTTGGATCTTGATTCAGACTGTTGAAAATACTTTACAATCAGGAGAATGTGAAAACTAAAACTATATTTGGTGATATTAAGAAATGATTACCTGTTTCTAGTACTACTACAGTATTTTATAACAGTAGAAAGTAGCTGAAAATACCACATGCTAACAGACAAAATGACACACAACCTTGGGGGCGGAGTCAGCAGGAAAGAAATGATTATTTTTAAGGTATGATAATGGTATTACGATTATGTTTTTAAAAGTAAGTCCTTACTTGTTAGAGATACATACTGAAGTATACACAGAAGAAATGCTAAGGTTAAATATCACTTCAAAATATTCTGGGAGAGAGATGAAACAAGATTAATCATACACTGATGACTATTTAACTTGGGTCATGAGTACATGGAGGTTCATTATATAAGTCTCTATTTTCTATGTATACTTACAATTTTCCTTAATAAAAAAAAAAAAAAAGAGCAGCTCATTGGACTTGCTTTTTTTTTTTTTTTTTTTTTTTTGAGATGGAGTCTCGCTCTGTCGCCCAGGCTGGAGTGCAGTGGCACAATCTCAGCTCACTGCAAGCTCTGCCTCCCGGGTTCACACCATTCTCCTGCCTCAGCCTCCTGAGTAGCCGGGACTAGAGGCACCCACACCACGCCCGGCTAATTGTTTGTATTTTTTTTTTAGTAGAGATGGGGTCTCACCGTGTTAGCCAGGATGGCCTCGATCTCCTGACCTCATGATCGGCCCGCTTCGGCCTCCCTAAGTGCTGGGATTACAGGCGTGAGCCACCGCGCCCGGCCAGCTCATTGTAATTTCAAACACTGTATTTTTTTCATTTGTTCAAAAATTTAGTACTATATGAAGCAAGAGTAAGAATTAGGGTATAAACAGAGCTTAATCATAGAAAAATAAATGTAAATAACTGCTTTAGGCATATAAGTAATGTATATAATATTTCCTAATGACATGCTATTTTTATCAGGATACCAAAAATTACCCCGATATGTATACACACACACACACACACACACACACATTCTGAGATGTACACTCACCACTTTCCATCTTTCTTTCACTAGAATTCCAACACTCAGGATATCCGGCTGCTCTCCTCCCCCGCTCATTGCAATACACTGATTATGGTAGAACAGTTACACAGGCATCCAGTTCTCAAGGGTGGTTTCCATTTAACCTAAAACAACAATAACAAAAAATAGTAGCAGTATATTAGGGTTAACTAATCAACACAAATGACATTCCAACATCAGTAAGCACTACTAATACTATACATTAGTTTGGCTACTTTGTTGGGAAGAAGGGGAAAAAGACCCAGAAATGTTTAATGCATATTTTTTAAAACCACATATCTTTCCATTACAGATGCCCAGTGAAATAGCTAGGCATTACAAAGACACTGTTAAAACACAGGTATTATTTATAATAACTGAGATTGTTAGATTATAGGGCAAGCATGATGTCATGGCACTTGAACTAGGTAGATGACTATCCTGAGTACAATACACTGCTGAGAAGACACAGTACCTAATTTACAAGTGCTTATAGTTTGTAACTTAGAGCTTAATAACATTATAGCTAATATTTTAATGTTACAAAATGCACTTAAAATGCATAGGAAATAAATACTAACAAAGAAAAGGGTTGTTGACCAAACCTGATACAACGACATTCTAAGAAAAAGAAGATATTAATAAGATGAACAGCATACCTGTAGAAAATGAAGATATAGCAGAAAAATACAGCCTAAAGGAGATGAAAACTGTAACCTAGTCCAGGAATGAAAACGATATTGATACACAGTGACTTTCAAGATACATTGTTTAGTGAAAAAAGGCAAGACAGTAAAGAGTTTATAGTATGCTATACTTTGCAGAAAAAGGAGATAAATGTTGAGTATATTTAAGTATCTGCTTTTTTTTTTTAGAAAGAAAGGAAAAGAAGGAGAGATAAGCTAAAACTTAATGAAAATGATTCTTTGTAGCAGAAGTCAGCAAATTTTTTCAAAACAGGTCTGGAAAGTAAATATTTTAGTCTCTAGGCCACATACTGTATTCTCTGTTATAGTTACTCGATTCTGCCACTGTAGCACAAAAGTCACACACAATTATGTAAACGAATGAGTATGGCTGTGCTCCAACAAAATCTTATTTACAAAAAAAAAAATGTGGGCCAAATTTGGCCTGCAGACTGTTTCAACCTTTACTCAATAGAAAGCAAAACAAAAGGCCAGGTGTGGTAGTTCACACCTGTAATCTCAGCATCTTGGGAGGCTGAGGCAAGAGGGATGCTTGAGCCCTGGAGTTTGAGACCAGCCTGGGCAACACAGGGAGATCCCATCTCTACAACAAATTTAAAAATTAGCCAGACGTGCTTGCACGTACTCGTAGTCCCAGCTACTCAGGAGTCTGAGCAGGGAGGATCACTTGAGCTTGGAAGGCTGAGGTTGCAGTGAGCCGTGAAGGTGCCACTGCCCTCCAGCCTGGGTGACAGAATAAGATCCTGTCTCAAAAAAGAAAGAAAAAAAGGATGGAAGGGATAAGGAAGAAAGCCAGACTTCCGTGAATGCATCTTGTGATATAGTTTTGATTCTGGAACCATGTAAATGTTTTACGTATGATAAAAAAAAAAGTTCTAAACTCCAAATTCCAGAAAGGACCATAACAACAAGTAATCACCAGAACTGGTGTTAAACCCATCCTACACCCATCAAAGGGAGTTCTGAATGAGTGATATCACTTCAGCAAGTCACCAGTCAGCAACACCACAATTCATAACCACATTTACATAATAAAAGGTCAATCAATTCCTAAATACTCCTACTTCACCAATCCCTGAGCTCCGTAATTCCTCAAATCCTATTTAAGACCAGCAGTTTCTTTTCTTTTCTTTTTTCTTTTAAAACAAAGTCTTGCTCTGTCACCCAGGTTGGAGTGCAGTCGTGCAATCACAGCTCATTATATCCTTGAACTCCTGGGCTCAAGCAATCTTCCCATCTCAGCCTCCCAAGGAGCTGGGACTACAGGAGCACACTACCATACCTGGATAACATTGTTTGTTTGTTTATTTTTAATAGACAGGGTCTCACTATGTTGTCCAGGCTGGTCTCAGACTCATGGCCTCCAGTGATCCTCCTACCTCAGCCTCCCAAAATGGTGGGATCATAAGCATGAACCACTGCACCTGGTTGGGCAGTTTGTTTCATTCAGAGAAATTATGTCCTACAATTATGACTCTCCCTTGTATATCGCACAATAAATTTAGCATTTTGTTCAGAAAACGAATGATGGCATGTTCAAAACAAAAGACAAAAATTTTAAAAAACACTAAAAATAAAGGACAACTCAAAACCAACTGAAACCAATAATGTACTGCAATCTGTTCCCCAAAAACCTATGGAACTAAAAGAATTTTAAAACAATAACCCATTGCATCCATTGCATACTGAGTTTGTGCCATAGTCACACAGAAAATAATTACTTCAGCTGGGCATGGTGGCTCACACCTGTAATCCCAACACTTTGGGAGGCCGAGACAGGTGGATCTCTTGAGGTCAGGAGTTCGAGACCAGCCTGGGCAACATGGCAAGACCCTGTCTCTACTAAAAATGCAAAAATTAGGCCAGGCGTGGTGGTGGGCGCCTGTAGCCCCAGCTACGCAGGAGGCTGAGGCAGGAGAATGGCTTGAATCCGGGAGGCAAAGGTTGCAGTGAGCCGAGATTGTGCCACTGCATTCCAGCCTGGGTGACAGAACGAGACTCCGTCTTAAAAAAAAAAATTAACATTCTCCACAGATTTTAAATAAGACTCAAATTTCAAAAAAAAAAAATCTTTTAATGTTGGGCACACAATCCAAAATTACCAAGCACACAAAGAACCAAGAATATCTCAATTTATATATGAAAGTGCAATCAATAGATACAAATGCCAAGATGACACAGAGTTAGGATTTATCAGGCAAAAATGCTACAAGAAATAAAGGTGAACACCCTAGAAATGAATAAAAAGATATAAAGTCTCAGTAAAGAACTAAGAGACATAAAGAAAGAAATTAAAAATTTAAGCCAGGCATGGTGGCTCACGCCTGTAACACTAGCACTTTGGGAGGCTGAGGCAGGCAGATCACAAGGTCAAGAGTTCGAGACCAGTCTGGCCAACGTGGTGAAATCCCATCTCTACTAAAAATACAAAAATTAGGCGGGCGCGGTGGCTCAAGCCTGTAATCCCAGCACTTTGGGAGGCCGAGACGGGCGGATCACGAGGTCAGGAGATCGAGACCATCCTGGCTAACACGGTGAAACCCCGTCTCTACTAAAAAAATACAAAAAACTAGCCAGGCGAGGTGGCGGGCGCCTGTAGTCCCAGCTACTCGGGAGGCTGAGGCAGGAGAATGGCGTAAACCCGGGAGGCGGCGGGTGCAATGAGCTGAGATCCGGCCACTGCACTCTAGCCCGGGCGACAGAGAAAGACTCCGTCTCAAAAAAAAAAAAAAAATTAGCTGGGCGTGGTAGTAGGTGCCTATAATCCCAGCTACTCAGGAAGCTGAAGCAGGAAAATCACTTGAATCCAGGAGGTGGAGGTTGCAATGAGCTGAGATGGTGCCACTGTACTCCAGCCTGGGCGACAGAGTGAGACGCCATCTCAAAAAATAAAAATAAATAAAATAAAAATAAATAAATAAATAAATAATTTAGAAGTGAAAAATATAGTAACTGAAATTTTAAAATTTCACTGGATGGGGTCAATAGAAAAATGGCAGTGTCAGAGTAAAGAGTCAGTAAACTGGAAGACAGATCTATAGAAATTACACAGTCTGAAGATAAAAGATTCTTATAAATGAATATAGACCCCAGGGACTAGTGGGACAATACTAAAAATGCTAATATTTGTGTCATTAGAGTCATAAAAGAAGAGGTAACAGTTTAGGATAGAAAAAATATTAAAAATGGCTAAAACTTCACAAATTTTGTGAAGGACATAAAACAACAGATTGATGAAGCTGACTGAATACAATAGGCGTGCGCACACACACACACACACCTCTTAAACATATCATAATCAAACTGCTGAAAATTAAACAGAAAAAAAAATAAAAATAACTAGAAAACAGCCAGGCACGGTGGATCACAACTGTAATCCCAGCACTTCGTAAGGCCGAGGCGGGCGGAACACCTGAGGTCGGGAGCTCGAGACCAGCCTGACCAATACGGAGAAACCCTGTCTCTACTAAAAATACAAAATTAGCCAGGTGTGGTGACACATGCCTGTAATCCCAGCTACTCGAGAGGCTGAGGCAGGAGAATCGCGTGAACCCGGAAGGCTGAGGTTGTGGTGAGCCGAGATCGCGCCATTGCACTCCAGCCTGGGCGACAAGAGCAAATCTCCGTCTCAAAAAAAAAAAAAAGTAGAATGGTAAAGGGACTCATGATGGTGGTTAGGTTTCTGCATTATTTCAGGTAATGTAATATTCATATTATATAATATTTATATAACATAGTTAATATTTAATGTAAGAATTCTAAGTAGATGGTACAAAGGAGATATATTGTAAGTCCTAGAGCAATCGCTTTAAAAACTACACAAAGAGATACCACGAAAAGCAAAAAAAAAAGTGGAATACCAAAACATGTTAAGATAATCCAAAAGTAGGCAGAAAGAAACAGAAGAACAAAAATAAAGGGACAAATATAAAACAAATAATACAATGGTTGACCTGAATCCAAACTTACCTGTAATTACCTTAAGTATAAATGGCATAAACATGCCGCTGAAAAGACAGAGATTAGCAGGATAAATATGATTCTATA
Organism: Theropithecus gelada; assembly: GCF_003255815.1. Classification (NCBI taxonomy): domain Eukaryota; kingdom Metazoa; phylum Chordata; class Mammalia; order Primates; family Cercopithecidae; genus Theropithecus; species Theropithecus gelada. The sequence continues at coordinate 18,294,678 of NC_037674.1, forward strand.
AGAAACTCACTTCAAAAATAATATGTAGGTTAAAGTGAATATACTAAATACCACTGAAAATAATAACAATAATAATACTATTATTATGTAGGTTAAAAGAAATGGGGAAAAAGTATACCATGCAAATATTAACAAAAGGAAAGCTGGAGCATCTATTATAATATCTGACAGTGCTGACTTCAGGGCAAAGAAAATCACTGGAGATAAAAAGAAATACAGAACCATGGAAGAGCCAATTTACAAAGAAATTATAAACGTGTATGCACCTTAAAAAGACCATCAAAATACATGAAATAAAAATTAATGAACTGAAAGGAGAAACAGACAAATCTGTGATTATAACTGGAGCAGACAAATCCACAGAACAACTGAACACTTTGCTCCTGTACCAAAGAAATAACTAGATAGAAAATTGGCAATAATACAGAAGCTAAAACAGTACCATTAGGGTATAATTTAAAAATATATTTGGTTGTGATATTGTGGCTTGTATTAATAATAAGAAATACAAATATTTGGTCTTTGTCCCTGGTTCTTGTTCAGAGCTCATAAAGCCCTTATAATTTCTGAAGTGATTAGGGTGATAGGAACATCTTTTGGTATAATATTTGGTTTTTGTCCTTGGTTCCTGAAATAGCTCCAGATAGATAAAAGATGATAGGAGTAGATTTTGTTATTCATAACAAGCCCCTTTCAACCACATCTGGGTTTTTGTTAATGAGGTGACTTTAGGAAATCTTTAAAGATAGAGGGCTGGTTGCCAGGGAAACCAACCATGTGATCAGAGGGCTGGAACTTTCAGCCCCACTCACAAGGTCTGGGGAGGAGAGAGATGCTGAAGGTTGAGTAGACTACCAATGGCTAATGGTTTAATCAACCATGCCTTAATGAAGCCTCCACTAAAAACACAAAGCACAAGTTTTGGAGACTAATAAGCATGTTGTGAGGGTAGTGTATCCTAACTTCATGAGGAAAGAAACTCCTGCTCTGAGGATCCTTCCAGACTTTGCCCTATGTATCTCTTCATCTGTATCCTTGTTTATATCCTTATTAGATAATAAACCAGTAAGCATAAATAAAGTGTTTCCCTGAGTTCTGAGAGCCATTCTAGCAAATCACACTTCTCTGTCATTTGCCAGAAGTATTGAGTATAGTAGTGAGAACAGTTTATTTTTCTTATCTTACATTTTGGTGTCAGAGAATTGGTATTCATCTCCAAATTCCTGGCAGCGCTTGGAATTTCCTAAGTGATATGAATGCCTCTGTTATGCTAATGAAGTGACTCCAAGCTTCAGGATGGGGGCTGTCACCTGAAAGCATATGACTACATATGCTTTACTAGAACTTTCATCTCCACCTCCCAACTTCCAGGAAAAGAGGGACTAGTGATTGAGTTTAATCACATGACCAGTGATTTCATCAACCATGCCTATGTAATAAGCTCTTTTTGTTGTTGTTTTTTTGAGATGGAGTCTCACTCTTTTTGCCCAGGATGGAGTGCACTGGCGCAATCTTGGCTCACTGCAACCTCCGCCTCCAGGGTTCAAGCGATTCTCCTGCCTTAGCCTTGTGAGTAGCGGGCCACCACACCTGGCTAATTTTTTTGTATTTTTAGTAGAGACAGGGTTTTACCATGTTTGGCTAGGCTGGTCTCAAACTCCTGACCTCAGGTGATCCACCCGCCTCAGCCTCCCAAAGTGCTGGCATTACAGGCGTGAGCCACTGCGCCCGTTTTTTTTTGTTTGTTTGTTTTAAGAGATGGGGTCTCACTGTCGCCCAGGCTGGAGTGCAGTGGTACAGTCGTAGCTCATTGCAGCCTCGAACTCCTGGGCTCAAGCAGTCCTCCCGTCTCAGCTTCCCAAGTAGCTAGACTACATGCATGTGCCACTACACCCAGCTCATTTCACTTTGTGTAGAGACAGGGTCTGGGTATGTTGCCCAAGCTGGTCTTGAACTCCTAGACTCAAATGATCCTCCCACCTCAGGCTCCTGAAGTGCTGGGATTACAGGCATACGCCACTGTGCCCAGCCCTGAACTCTGGATATTAAAAACTCTGTAAATCTTAAATTCAGCTAGATAAAAAAGAAATTGGGGGAAAAAAAAACACTCTGAACAACAAGGCTCAAGGAGCTTCCTGGTTGGTGAACATACCGATGTACTAAGAGGGTGGTGCACTCTGGCTGCATGAGGATAGACGCTCCCGTGCTTGGGAGCCTTACAAACTTATCATATAGTCCTCTTCATCTGATTGTTCATTTGTATCCTTTATAATAAAAAGGCAATTTTAAATATAGCACTTTCATGAGCTCTGTGAGTCATTCTGAGCAAATTATTAAACCCAAGGGGATTGTGGGAAGGCCCAAACTTACACTCAACCAGGGAAAATTTGAGTGGCTTGTGCTACAGACTGAAGTGAAGGCGGCTTTGTGGGACTAAGCCCTGTAACCTGTGGGGTCTGCATTAACTTGAAGCAATTAGTGACAGAATTAAAGTGAATTATAGGACACCCAGATGATGTCAGTGAACTTAAACACAACCATCAAACAACTGGAACTGATATTTATAGAACACTCCACCCAACAAAAGCAGAATACACATTCAAACTCACAAGGAACGTACACCAAGAGACTATATAATATCCCAGGTCATGAAACAAATTTTAGCAAATTTAAAAGAACTGAAATCATATATATTATGTTCTCTTATAACAAGCTAGTATATTCTAGCTTAATGATATTAAGCTAGAAATCAATAACAGCAAGATAACAAGAAACTCTACATACACTTGAAAATTAATAACAACAGGGCAAGGTGCCTGATTTTATATAAATAACACTATATTGGAACTAAGCCATGCTCATTCAATTATATGTTGTGTATGGCTGATTTCATACTACTACAGCAGAGTTAAATAACTGCAACACAGATGGTATTACACTTAGGCCTAATACATTTATTTTCTGGACCTTAATAAAATGTTTGGCTGGGCACAGGGGCTCGCACCTGTAATTCCAGCATTTGGGGAGGCCAAGGCAGGTGGATTGCTTGAGCTCAGGAGTTCAAGACCAACCTAAGCAACATGGCAAGACCCTCTGAGGAAAGAGAGAGACCCTCTCATATTGTTTTATATTGTTTTATATTCAGTACCTGTTTTAAGAAAAAAACAAGGAAGCGAAACCAAAGACAGGCAGCCCAGCGCCAGGCCCAAAACTGGGCCTGGGCCTGCCTGGCCTAAATCTAGTAGTTAAAAATCAACTCATGACTTAGAAACTGATGTTATCCAAAGATTACCAGCAACGTACAAGAACATTGTGAAACTCCCTGCTCTGTTCTGTTTCATTCTGACCAATGGTGCATGCAGCCCCTATCACGTACCCTCTGCTTGCTCAAATCAATCACGACCCTTTCATGTGAAATCTTTAGTGTTGTGAGCCCTTAAAAGGGACAGAAATTGTGCACTCAGGGAGCTCGGATTTTAAGGCAGTAGCTTGCCGATGCTCCCAGCTGAATAAAGCCCTTCCTTCTACAACTCGGTGTCTGAGAGGTTTTGTCTGCGGCTCGTCCTGCTACATTTCTAGGTTCCCTGACAGGAAGCGAGATGACTGAGGGACGGCCGAGACAGCCCCTTAGGCAGCTTAGGCCTACCCTGTGGAGCATCCCTGTGGGGTACTCCGGCCAGCCTGAGTGACAAGATCCAAAGAGTGCTCCCAGGTAGGCAATTGCCCAGGTGGAACGCCTCGCCAGAGCAGCATGTAGCAGGCCCCCGCGGAGGATTAACACAGTGGCTGAACACCGGGAAGGAACTGGCACTTGGGAGTCTGGACATCTGAAACTTGGTAAGACTAGTCTTTGGAACTTGCCCACTCCATTTAAGTGGAAGCGTGGCCTGATCACCCATGGTGTGCCTTTATTGGCACTATGGTGTTGGTTTTGGTTTTGACTTGGTTTGAATTGCTTGACAGGACTGGTCTTGGGAATTTGCCTACTCCATTTGAGTGGAAGTGTGGCCTGATCACCCACGGTGTGCCTGTACTGGCACTTTGGTTTTTGTTTTTGACTTGACTTGGGACTGCTTGATACTTTGGTTTTGGTTTTGACCTGGCTTGGATTTCTGGATACCCTGATTTTGGTTTTGATTTTGGTTTGGTGTAAACTGCAGAAGTGTGTGTGTGCCCTTTTTGCCTGTTTTTTATTTTGTGGTGTGCGTGTGGTATGTGGTGTAAGTGTGGTGTTTTGTCTCGAAGCATGGGAGCATGGGTCAAGCACAAGTAAGCCCACCCTACTAGGAACTATGTTAAAAAATTTCAAGAAGGCCGGGCGCGGTGGCTCAAGCCTGTAATCCCAGCACTTTGGGAGGCCGAGACGGGCGGATCACGAGGTCAGGAGATCGAGACCATCCTGGCTAACACGGTGAAACCCCGTCTCTACTAAAAAATACAAAAAACTAGCCGGGC